>NW_028278930.1:0-127024 GCF_059751315.1 Micrasema longulum | reverse complement strand
AAATCGCACACATTATTTACTCAGATCCGCGGTACTGTCCCTCTTTAGAAAGCTCGCCCTACGCATATCGTATTTTAATGATAAGGAAACATTCTATAAGGACGATTTGTAAAAATTATAGGTTTTAAATATTTATTGATTTAACTTTTTGTATATAATGTTATTTGTACATTGGCGGGCTTATTGCCAAATGGCAATTTCTTCCAACCAACCGATAAAATAAAAGTTTAATTTTTATAATTCAAGTTACAGAACATATTCAATAGAAAAAAAAAAAAAAAAGCTAAAGATTTATAAAAATATAAATAAAGGTATTAGTTTAAAAATTACCTTAGGTCAAAACTATTACTCAATTGGAAAAAGGAAAAAAAGAGGACAGAGGAAAAAGAAAAGGAGGACAGATTAAGGAAGAGAAAGGAGATGTTTCTTCAGACGTGATTTAAACAGAGATAATGTAGTAACATCTTTGATAGTGGATGGGAGATGATTCCACAGTCGAGCCGCATAAACACTATATGAGTTAGAGAAGAAAGAGGAATTGTGGATGGGTAAGAGAGTGCCTTGAGAATTAGAATGAAGAGGTAAACCATGAACTGATAAACGTTGAAATTTTTCACGCAGGTATATAGGAGCGTTAGGACTATGAATTACATTGAACAGAAGTGAGAGGGAGTGATAGTCTCTCCGCAGTCTAATTTTAAACCATTTCAGTTGCCTACGATAATCAGAAATGTGGTCATATTTCCTAAGACCAAAAATGTACCTTATGCTTGTATTCTGAAGTCGTTCAAGTTTATCGAGTTGCTCATAGCTTAAATCAGCCATGGAAACATTAGCGTAATCTAGAATGGATAGTAGTAATGCTTGTAAAAGGGTGCATTTAGTATTAATGGGTAAGAATTTTTGCAACCTTCTAAGTGAGTGTAGACTGAAAAATATTTTGCGGCATAATTTATTAGTATGAGCTCGCCAGCAGAGATGTTCATCCATTTGTACTCCCAGATTTTTTACGGATTTCCTGTATTGAATATTGGTACAATTGACAATTAGAGAATGAAATGAAGGTACGTCTAGCGTATTAAGCAATCTTTTACTACCCGCAAACACAATTTGTGTTTTAGATGGGTTTATTAGTAAATCATACTCTTTTGTCCATATTGACACGCAATTTAGTGTATTAGAAATCTATTCTATTGTTTCGCTGGTGTTTTCAGGTCTGCAATGAAGATATAATTGTAAATTATCTGCATAGAGATGATATGAACAATTGAGACAATTTGCAATCGGATTAATAAACAGGGAAAATAGTAATGGTGATAAAACTCCACCTTGAGGTACTCCAGCGGCAATATCAACCTATTCTGATTGATGATCCGGTGTTTTGATGCACTGTTGTTTAGCTCGTAAATACGATCCGAACTATTCTATAACCGGTTGTGTCATATTTAGTGTTTTAAGCCTAGCCAACAAAAGATCGAAATCCACAGAGTTGAAAGCGCTGCTGAAGCCGAGTAATGTTATCAAGGTTAGCATTTTGTTATTCATTGTGTATCTAATGTCATCTGTAACCTTGATTAAAGCGGTAGTTGTACTATGCCCCGCACAAAAACCTGATTGACTGGGATCAAGAAGATTATTTGACAATAGATAATTATTTAGCTGATTATATACAACTCGTTCAATGACTTTGAAAAAAAATGGAAAAATTGATATATGTCTGTAATCTTTGACAGAAACTGTTAAAAAAATTTTGGGAAGTGGTATAATGAATGCTTTTTTTCAAGCTTCAGGAAAATCTCCAGTATTTAAATAAAAGTTAATAATGTGAGTAAAAACATAATAATATACATCAGTTAATATAAGTGTACATTTAAAATACAGTTAAAACAGTTTAAAAATCGTAAATTAGGACAATACGTGTACATAGTGATAAATAATGTTAAAAATAAGTATTGATGTAAATGTTTTATTATAATATGTTAGTCATAGAACTGAATTAAATAAAATATCAATTTAGTTTCTAGCATAAATTAATTTTTAAAAGTTTGTTTTTACTCTCCACTGCCTAATTCAGACATACCACAGTTCAAGGTTCGTAGGTTTTCACGGTCTTCAGAATACAGATAGTATTTTTCTGGGTATTATGCCGTGTTTGTGGGCTTTGTATTGCTTTGTATATTAGAAAAGATAGGCTTTTGTCCTCCTCTACTTCCATAGTAAACTGTATTGCCGGGTGGAGATTATTTAGGTGGTCTAAAAACACTGTTATTCTTTCTGCACCATGATTCCAAATGACAAATACGTCATCTACGTATCGAAGCCATACTTAGTGTTTTTAGACCACCTAAATAATCTCCACCCGGCAATACAGTTTACTATGGAAGTAGAGGAGGACAAAAGCCTATCTTTTCTAGACGTCAAATTAAGCAGAAAGGAAGATGGCAGACTGGGACATACGGTGTATAGAAAACCCACACATACAAACCAGTATCTCCATGCTACCTCACATCACCACCCATCTCAAAAATTAGGCATCATAAACACGCTGGCCAGAAGGGCAACACGTATTTGTGAAGAAAGTAACCTAGAAGAGGAATTGAATATACTGACAAAAGTATTAGAAAGTAATGGCTATGAAAAGAAGGATATGAAAAGAAGAATAATGTCGGTAACAAATCCAAAGAATATTTCCAAGATGGATGATACTAATACGGATAAAAGAATAGCGTTCCTTCCCTATGTCAAAAATGTCACGGATAGAATTGCAAAACGCTTAAGAAACGGGACATAAGGACAGTGTTCGGTACGACCTCAAAAGTAAGAAACTTACTAAAATCAGTAAAAGATCGGGACCCACTTGAAACAGATGGAGTATATAAATTAAATTGCAAAAGCTGTGAAACAGTCTACATAGGGCAGACTGCCAGAAACATAATGACAAGAATAAAAGAGCACAAGAGTGCATGCAAGTTGGGCTACCCGGATAAATCAGCTCTTGCAGAGCACTACATAGAAACAGGGCATAATTTCTCATTTGAGCCAAATGTCCTTGGAAAGCCCAAAAATCATCAAGCCCGTTTAATAAAGGAAGCCATAGAAATATACAAGCATCCTAATAACATAAACAGGGATGATGGGTTACGACTACGAACCTCATGGTACCCGGTGCTTCCAAAGCCCACGGTACAAACTCCACACACTTAACCACATACATTGCCCGACTGCGACACGGTACAATTTCCTCACAATTAAACACACTAAAAACTACACTCATACATTCAGCCCTGAAGAGGACACTGCAATGTGTTCCGAAACGTCGGCAATACAAATCCCACAAACACGGCATAATAACCCAGAAAAACACTATCTGTATACCACAGTTCACCTATTTCTGGGGGCGCAATTTGCCAAATATTATTTTCAAAAAAGTGTAACATTACAAAAAAAGTATCGTTAATGTTATTAAATATTTGTACATAACCACTTACCGACTTTTCTATGTCTACCGGTTTCAAGACGTACCCGTCTCTTTGTCAAGACACTAATTAAACCGACATGCAAAACCCACTATACACCTTCACCATATTTGCACAAAAAAATAGAACCAACACGACATGCATTTTAATAAGCTCATGCACAAACAGGACAAAAATGCACTGATTACATTGTGAAATTATTTTATGTTATTTGAGAAAGAGTTGAAGAAAAAGGTGTAAGGGATGAAGGGAGGTCCGTGAGTTTAACAGGTTAAGGTTATTAAAAAATATTTTATAACATTTAGTAAAATGTTTGTCCACAAAGTTAATGCTTTAAATATGGATTTTTTTTTATTAAATTTAAAGCTGCAACAGGCGAACAAATACCCACTAGAAATATAAAATCTACGTGGAATTATTACAAAATATTAGCTGCTATTGAGTATCATTTGTGTAAAGTTGAAGTGGCTTCCACAAATGGTTTTGGGCTCGTTTCGGATTTTTGTTTTTTTCTTTTATAATATTCTAGGAACTAAAAATACTGATTTCTTTCATACGAATGAATAATAAATAGGTTTGTTAACCAAATGCGGAGAATTCTCTTTTTTATTATTTCCATAGGCGTGAATGAAATGTGTTGTGTAAAGAAGAAAAGAGTAGGTAGGTTGGATATTACAAAATACACATTCTAGAATTTACTGTACATACATACTTAGTGCGAAGGTACTCTTACTAACATGGTTATTAACTAACGGTATAGTTAAGATACACCTTGTTGTGTTATCTCGTTTATACATAATATGCAAACATGCACAATACATGTATTTAACACTGTAAACTTACAACTCATACTTGCGTTACGTTATCTTGATAGAAAGTCAAACAATGCAAAAATTATAGAAAAATCAAGAGAAACATATTGTAAAATTGTTAATTGCTGGGTGCCTATTATTACCTATATTTACAGAATATATTTTTGTTGTTATTCATTAAGAAGAAAATTTACAATGAGTCCTTAATTATGTAAATGCATTTAATTTTATTATTGTTATCAAATTCACTTTGTAGTATGACATTTTACACTTATATTTTAATGAATTTGTATAAACTACTTTAATTTTGAGTTCGACCGGTTTCGAGGTTACTACAATATTTTTTTTTAATATTTATGTTATGATTCATTTTTTCTTCTTTCTCACTCTTTCTTTTATTTTTCTGCCTCTTTCGTACAATATTTTATAGTATAAATAGCATAGCAACGCGTGTAATTTAGTTTAATTCCTGATGATGAGATAGTAACCTCGAAACCGGTCGAAGAGTAACTCAAAATTAAAGTGGTTTATACAAATTTATAAACACATAAGTGTGACATTTAATTTTTTTTAGCCCCAGAACTATGAAATGTTCTACTATAAAAACAGCAATTCAAATAAATGTTTTATGTCAACAATGACGGGAATCAAACCCGAGCCATCCTGTAAGGTAGGCAAACTCGCTGATCATTTGATCGCCAGGTAGACAAATATAATTAAGTGCTATATTATCAGACTTAAATGATTTTTTTTATTCAATTAAATGATTGAAATATTGAATTAGAGAATTAATTAAAAATTATAAATAGTTTTCCACATGTTTAATATTTCAAAACACGTAGCAAAAATTTTAAAAAAATCAAAATTTTACAGGATTTATGATCTATCATTGGCTGGTTTAAATGTACACTTTCTGTCTAAGTTCATTATTTTACCCGTATTAAAACATACAAATTCCTATTATTCTTCAATCGGTTTATTTTTTTAGAGAAACGAATTGAAACTTTTATTGCTCTTTCTTGACGATCAAATGTACTTTCAATTATGTAAACATTAAGTGTTTTCTTTTTTTTTATTTTGAGTTGTACTTTAGTAGTGTCCTTGCACTTGAAACGTATGATTGAAAGTATAATTTAAAAAATATGTATCTACCATGTTTAAATCCCGCGCTAAAGTACAGTTGATTAAACAATATTTTAACATGTTAGAAACAAAAAAAAATCGTCGTAAACTTAGTGAATAATAGAATCATTTTTTTCTAAGAAATTGTACCGCAAAAATGCTCACAATACCAAAAATAATCTTAAATCTAAAAAAAAAAATTCACTGAAATTACACATTATTGTAGTAAATTTATTACTTTTTGTTCCATTTTGCTCAGACGAATAATAAATAGGTACCTTTTTATAACTAGCTACATTTAAAAATATAATATTTTGTTGCTCTCAATAAAAAAATAAATAGCTAATCACGATACACACACAAATATTTTTGGTTATTGTATTTTATTTGGGAAATCATCAGTTCTACATACATATTTATTGTAAACAAACAGATATAGTGAATAAACTCAGAACTAATAACAGATTTCCACAAAGTGTACAAAGTTAGCAAAGAACATATATTACATATTATATAAATACATATAAAAATGTTATTTTCATGTACTCGTAAATATTTTTCAATAATCATTTTTTTTTTTTAAAGAAAAGTAAATTATTGTAAATTGAACGGAATTACGACAAGGATGCTTGCAGAGAGGATAAAAAGGGGAAAGGAGATGTACATATTTACTATTATAATGTCTACTAAGTTACATAATGCATTTTAAGTGTAAATTTTAAATTTGACAGAGTGATGTTTGTGTAGTCGTCTTTAAATTTTGCATTCTATACTGAAAAAGTCCAACTAAAAAAAGCATTTTTAACCAACAATGTTTTACTTATTGGTTCATGAAACAGGTGGTACCGTTTACAAATCCTGAATGGAACATGTATTGTTATTAAGCCAAGTAGTTCTGCAGAGTCAACTATTCCTGTCATAAATTTGTAAAGCAGTAGTTGGTCCGCACACACTCTGCGGTATTGTAGAGAAGTGATTTCATGGTAGGTGGAGGCAGTGAGAGTTGATACATAAGAAATACCGGTTTTGTATTTTAGGTACTTTATAATTTGTTTTGAATATTTTCTATACTTGTTATAAAGGAATAAACATACGAATATTCTTTATTTATTTTTATATGTATTTCGTTACCGTAACTATGACACTGGCGGTCAGTGTTGATGCTAAAAAAGGAGAATGTAATTTACTAAATTGATTGAATTGTATGGAGCGATATATCTGTTTTTAATATTCGTGGTGTTATTATAATATTCTCTTATTTCAAACGTTGGCATTATTTTTTTAGCGTCCGAATATGATGAAAGTCCGTTAAAAAAAAAAAGGGAGATTATTACTCAAGACTATAAATAACGTCCCACGCGCTTGTAACGTGACTATTTAATTATACGTCATTTCCATTAGGTGAAAAAAATATAATGAAAGATATAAGTTATATAAGCATATTAATTTGAAAACATCACACAATCTATTTACTGAGAAAACATAGTAAAAAAAAACATGATTTACCTTCATGAAGATAATTTTGTTCGTACCGTAATATGGGGCGAATCGCTTAAGGGGCGATAAGAAACAGTTTTTGGTTAAACCCTTTTTTTTATTTTGGAAACTCACATTAAAATTATTCTTAAATTTATTGTCGGTACGTGAAAGCAAGTATTGTTTATTGTGGATTTCCAGCATCAACATAATACTTCTAAAGAAATTTCCTGCTCTTTTCGCTTTCATAAACGTTGACGTTTTACGAAAAAACGTTGAAAAATTCACAGGGATAATCTAAAGCAATGTTACAATTTTTTGGTATATTTTATTATCAATTTATCGTTTACAATATAAATCTTCTTCTTCTTCTTTGCCTTCAAATAGATCTGACGATCTGTTCTACTTAGCAGGTTCTTCGTTTTCGTGGTGTCCGCTCGTGTTTCTACAGAATATGTCAAGATGGGTTTCACACATATCTTATATATCCTAACTTTGCTGTCAATTAGCATTATTTTTTTTTCGTATTATCGGAATATTTTTTTTTTACCGGCGGTCTCCGTGGTTAAGTGTTCAAGACGCTTGACTCACGCATGAAGGGTTCCGGGTTCGATTTCAGGCGAGAACACAAACAATGAGGAATTCCACTGTTTTCTAATTCATTTTTTTTTCTATAAGCGTACTATTTAACTTTTTTGTTTTTTTGTGCTTTATTTACAAATATATGATTGTTTAAAGTTACATTTATCAAATACCACGCCAAATGACTGTAATCAGTGTGTCAATTTTCAGTAGTAACGTCATGAAACGGTTGGCGTTCTTACTTTCACTGACCGCGGTAAGTTGTATTTCTCCAGCCAATAAGAAAACTGACAAGAATCTATGTAATATTGCTTTGATAACTTCATTTAGTTGATCTTAATTTGCTCATTTACCGAAAAATTGGTAGATCTGGCAACGTTGTTGAAATGTCAAAACTTTTCAATCACAAATTATACTTTTTTTTCTATGGTCAAAACGTTCCTTATAAGGTGCGGGGGCTTTAAAGCGGAAACCAGGAATACTACACGTAGATATAATAAGTGACGTCATTATTTACGATTTTAAAATGAATACTATTTTAAACATTTTTTATTTATTTTTGCGTGCGTTTTTGAGATATTTCATTCTACTCCGCTTTTTTTTAAATATTCACGTGTACATAAAAACATTTTTAAAATTTAATTCCGGGTTGGGCTGGAATTCCTCATTGATATGATTTTTCTCAAGCCTGGGTATTATGTGCTGTAATTCGCCACTGCAATTGGGCGTCCTGATCTGTTGTGGTGCAAATTTTGTAAATTAATCATGGCGTTGCTATTAACCCCTTCCAAGAAGTGAAAAGCGACGAGACATATTATATTACGGTAAAGCATTAAGAAATACTCACGTAATAGCGACATGTTGAATAAAAACGTAAGTCTAAGTCGGTGCTAGGATTAATGGATAAAATGAAAAACTTGTTCAAAAACAAACAAAAAAATGGACATTTGAATAAAAAAAATATTTTTTTACCCCATATTATTGGTGTATAATTTATCTCAATAGCCAACTTTACTAAACGGATTTTTTGTACAAAACATTTTACTTATAATGGTACGGAAGGCATTAAAATAGATACTTAAACACGTTTTAACGCTTCAATAACGTATTGGGATTGGTAGATGACCGTAAGATTTCTTTTATTGGTCCATATCAAACGTCTTTTTTGTATCGCGTACAATGGAGTAATAAAATTATCTAACAATGTAAAACATTTACGTTAAGTGCCTATAAAGTCATTCATTTAAAAAATATCTTAAATTATTCTATCGGATAATGCAATAAAAATACAATAAAACGGTTGCTTTATAAATCCGTACTGAAGTCACCCTTTGAAATATTAATTTATATATTATATTTCACTGATTTCTCAATGAAAATTGGTTTACTCTTTAAGGTCACGACTAGATAGAGATTTCTAGTGTTTAGACAGGATTATTTTGTGTTTTTTCATTCGGTGATGCTAAAACAATTAAAATTATAATCAACTTAAAATAAACATTCCAAAATACAAAAAAACGTGGTACAAGTATAACTTAAATTATAACAGAACACAGCAAAAACAGAAACTACGTTTGTTTATTCAAATGTATGATTTATATTATATTTATAAGTTTTTTGGGCGTAAGTATAGCCTGTGAGCTCGCCAATACATGACAGATGACAGCAAACATAACCATAGAAAAATACAACAGTTCAACTTAGAAATACAACGTGAATGCAGCAATGCTTGAAATACATGTCAATAATATTCTATGAATAAATAATATTATTTGGTCATACGGAACTTTACAACACACATTTGTTAAATTACTACTAGCATTTTATCGGCTGGGAGGTGGAAAAGCCAAAAAAAGTACTTAGAAGAACTATTAGCATAATTTGCATTTTGCCACGGGTCGATTACGATTTTTCATAGGTTATAAATGTTTTGATCGACAAAATAAGAACGACGCTTTAGCGAAGCAAAGAAATTCATGGCGTAGCCAAAATACTGTAATAAAAACGAGGATGTTTTTGTTAAGTGACGTTAGCAGGCGCTACCCAGGGGCAACTTTGTGACGTACGAAATTATTTAAAAAGAAATTCATGGCGTAGCCGAAATATTGTAATAAAAACGAGGATGTTTTTGTTAAGTGACGTTAGCAGGCGCTACCCAGGGGCGAGTTTGTGACGTGAGAAATTATTTAATAAGAAATTCATGGCGTAGCCGAGATACAAATTCCCGTGGTGTTTCGAAATTTAACAGTGTTGGTAGCTGCCTAGTTACAATTTTTTTTTGTATATATGTAATTTTCCTATTATAAAATGAAAATAAAATTATCGGTATTTTTTTTTTTAATCGCTACCCGTTTTTTACATTTGTGTTATTTTTGCATTTTAATTAATATTTTTATTATAAAGCATATTATGATTTATTATAATTTACTGTACTGTTTTTATTACAATAAATAAAAATGCGTATTTCTCGATGTATTTTTTCCGTAATAGACAATCTATTAAAATAATACTCATCAAATTTCAATTGTCTGTTGCTTTGATTTCCAATCTTCTTTTTTTTCGATGGTTAAAACTCTAGGAAATTCAAAGACAATATTTTTTTTACTGTCATGTATTGGCGAGCTCACACGCTATACATAGCCCGTTTTTTGTTTTAAATCTTTTTCGGATTGTAATTTTTTTAATTGAATTATTATTTTCAATATTTTATCACATGCAATGATTATTATCAAAATATTATGTGTTATTTTATTTTATTTGGGAAATCAACAGTTCTACATACATATTTTTAGTAAACAAACAGATATAGTGTATAAACTCAGAACTAATAACAGATTTCCACAAAGTATACAAAGTAAGTAAAGAAAATATATTACATATCAAATAAATACATACAATTTATACACATAAAAATGTTATATTCATGTACTCAATAATCAAAGATTTTTTAAATATTTATTTTAAGAACATTAAGTTACTGTAAATTGGGCGGGATAAGTACAAAAATGCTTGAAGAGAGGATAGGGAGGGGAGGGGAGATGTACATATTTATTATTATAATGTCTACTAAGTTACATAATACATTTTTAATGTAAATTTTAAATCTGACAGAGTGATGTTTATGTAATCTATATTTTTAAATTTTGTATTGTACATTAAAAAGGCTTACGAAAAAAAGCATTTTTAATATACG
The DNA here is from genome assembly GCF_059751315.1 of Micrasema longulum. Lineage (NCBI taxonomy): Eukaryota > Metazoa > Arthropoda > Insecta > Trichoptera > Brachycentridae > Micrasema > Micrasema longulum. The sequence goes on along the minus strand of NW_028278930.1, from coordinate 116,363 downwards.
ATATTTTACTTATTGGTACATGAAACAGGTGGTACCGTCTACAAATCCTGGCTGGCAGATGTATTGTTATTAAACCAAGCAGCTCTGTACTCTTATTTCTTGAATTTGGATTGATTTATGTTTATATATTGTGTAACGAATAATTCTTTATTATTTTTATTTGCTTTATGTTTTGTTGTTTTGAACTATTATGCCTTAACACGGACACATCTTAAAAAGCCATAATATGTTATGTATACCAATGTGATTTGAAATAAATATGTCAACTCACAGGATATTGAAAACTCTACATTTTATCAACCTACTCACCATCCGTTTATATGCATTGCAATTGACAGACCTACATGTGATTTTTGAATGCTTTTGTTCTCTAGTAGTTTAGATAAAGATACGGTTTTATTTGAACAAAGTGCACTACTTTGAATAAAAAAATAATATCATTCATTTTGTGTGCTAGAAATATTTAAGGGAAAAGGAAAAAAAATAATTATTGGATCTTTGTAACATTTATACGATAATGATGTGATATTTTCATAACCACACGAACTATGTTTGTCTTCGAAATGTAACTGTGTCAATTTTGAATTACTGTTTCAAAATCACATCTTTATTTAAAAATTATCAGAGTAACAATCAAGAAAAAAATATTCGTAGTAATAAAAGGTTATCGGAGAGAAACATCTAAATGATTTGGTTTTATACTAAATAATATGATTATTTATACTAACTAACAACAGCACCTCTTGATTTATAGGCTCAAAAGTGGATGCCATATATATGTAAACTTTTTAAGAGGTACCCGAAAAATGGTAAGGTTTGTCATGGCAAATTTATTAACTGTGGAAATAGATATTGTGATATCCATATTAGTGTTTCTTTTTATGAATAAACATTTACATCAGAACTTGAATATTAGTTATTTTGTGATTAAAGCCAAAAGGTTACCTTTTTTAATTTTTTTAATTGAATTTTTTTTGTTTTCTAACAATAAACGTAATAATTAAAGAGAGATTTAAAAAAATAAAGCATAATTACATATCAATGTAATATATATTAATAGAAAAATAGCAAACAAAAAATCCCACAAAGGCATAGCCTGTTCGTGGGTATACAAGAAAATGTTAATGAATTTTTGCTACTATAATAAACAATAGACAGTTATAATATTTTTGCATAACATAAGGAAGAAAAAATAGAATATTTTTTAAAAGATAAAATGGTTTTTTTTATAGTAATTAAAAAAGGAAAGAAAAAATATTTAAAAAAACAGAAAAATATTTCTTATTATTAAAGGCCAACAAAATAAATCATAGAAAAAAAGAGTTTATATCTTTAGTTTGAATCCAGGATTGTGCACGTTTTTTAAAAGAAAGAAAATTTTGAAAGTTTGGAATCAATGAAATATTATCGGTAAAAAAAGCATTACAAAATTTTGGGCCCATAAAATATGCTTGCCTATGTGCGAGCCTCGTTTTACAATGTGGTATTTCTAACACACGATTCCTCCTTTGACTTGATCTTTTTGAATTACTTGTAAATAAATTTTGGTTCTTAAGTATATATTTTAAACATTGAAAACAATATATTTGTCTTAAATCTAAAAGTTTACAACATCTAGATAAAGTTATTATTATTGTTTTTTTTTTAGTTGTCAAACCACAATGGCGGTGAATAAAAAAGACATTGATGCGATGTACTTAGACCACTTAATCCGAAAGTGTTGGCAATTATACAAGAAATATATTCACGTGACTATAAACATACCAATAAAAATAATTTAATAAATAGCTGCCGTATAAATTTTGGTTGACATAAACGTATTTTCATTAAAAAATCTGGTTTTTAAAGTCATTTATAGAAAAATAAGTATCAAACCGTTCAAATGGTGAAATGTTATTTTGCGACCCGCAAATTTCATTGTAAGTTTAAAATTACGTACCTATTTCAAACTACTCTGAAATAATTTACCTCAAATATTCTCAGTGGTCGAATGCGATATTAATTAGAATTTTAAACAAATTTCCGATTAAATTACCAATTAATTTCCATTAGTCAAATGTTTTCGGTTGAGTTTGATTTTATCGAATAAAATAATTTTAACAACATTGATATTGAATAAAGTCGAATAGAGATGGAAAATTTAATGATTATTGCTGAGCATTATAATTTTCTTTAAATCGTTTTGATACTTTAATTTGACTGATATTTTATTATTCACCAGTATTTTTTTTGTAACTTTTAGGCAGTAAAGTTCTAAATTACTTGGATTTTGTTAAATTCTTTTGTAAGTAAGTAGGATAGGTGTAGGTTTTTTACTAAAATTAACTCTCGTTATCGTAGGTAAATTATTTTCTTGAAAAAGATCTTGCGCAATATGTTATCTGACGAGTAGACACTATCAAAGGTTTAATTATCAAAGTGTCAAAGGTGAACTAGGAAGTAATAAAAAAGACAAACAATAGTGTATAAGAAAATAATTTTACGGAAATTAAAATACGTTGAACTGAATTGCGAAATCGATATTTTATGAATCGAAGATTTTTTCATTATAAAGAATAAATTTTACTTCAACAAATTTTCTGTTTTAATATAAATCGCTCTTTGGTTTACAAATATACAAATACCAATCTCATTATTTTAATGTTTTTCCTATAGGACAGTAGATAATGTGAGTGAAAATCAATAAATGTTTTTCAACTATTTTTTTATGTTACATAAAAATGTGTAATATCATCTCAATTCTACGAGCACCCGATGATTTAAACCTACGGTAATTTGATAGTACCTACAATAAATTATATTCACGGCCCAAGTCATTTACAACATTTTCCTTCGTGAAGAAAAATACATCCAAAAAACTGAATAAACGTAATACACAAAAACATGTAAAAACAGGGACAAGAAAATAATAATAAATGGCAAAAAAAAAAAAGATCTACGTTGTTGATTCCTGTGGGAAGAATGATTGGTCTGTTGAACAGTTTACCGAGAAAGGTGGATCTTTTCCGTGCTGGGATAAGACTTTTCTCCTCTAACTATGTATCAAAATATGTACTAGTGACTTGTTCGTCTGTGTTTACTTTAGTTTATATGTACTTTAATTAATACATTGTGATTTTTTTATCATGTTTTTGTAGATAACTAACTATAAAGTTTATGTACTCAGTAATTGGCAGGATAACTGTATTGTACACTTACATAAATTAATCAATTGATGTGAACAATTGTCGTATTTTCAATAGGTAATTCGAAGTACGTATGTTTTTTTTAATGTTTGGAAAGAACGGTTGTAGGGACTTATACATAGAGAAAAATTTAATGCAATAATAACATTTTATCAATATTTTGGCAATTTGATATTTTGAGAATGAGGTTTTCAATTGTATTAACTTTTGCAGATTTTCCGGAAGAAAATTTAATGTATTTCAATCGACTTAAATCTTGGCCATTTTAATACAAAATGTGTTGGTATGGTGGTTGATAGTAAACCAGTAGCTGGCCAATGCAGGATTTTGTATTTGTCGAAGATGTCAGTTCGTGGCACACACGACAGCAATATGTATAGAATAATGTCTCTTTAGAGCTGCAGGGGTCTAAATAATAAATTATTCCGTACATAAACCAACCACGGACAGCAGTAAAGGCTGGTTTTAGAGACAAAAAAGATTGGCAAAGAAAAAAAGGTTACGAATTTTTCCCTTCTAACCGAATAAAAAATATGATGTATTATAACTGAGATGGAGAATATTTAAGAAAAGAAAAAATGGAAAAGTAAGCATTTACAGAGTTTAAATTTGTTGCAACAGAGGAAAAATATTTTGAGAAAGGAAGATGGAAGTCTAGGCATTAACAGAGCTTATGTACTGACATTAGCTGGTTTGAGTGGCATTTAATGTAAATGTTTGAACATAGGCAGAATGTCTTATTGGCAGCATACTGATTAGATAAAATAAAATAGGGAATAATTCATAAGTAAAGTAAACCTTGAGAAAGAAGCTTGTTTAGCTTTGAAACCGGTCGTTGGAAAAACAAGATTTTTTTCTTTATTGCTTTATGGCTGTAAACAACGTAGATTAACAAATATTTTTAGTATGTAAATAACAAAATGAGAAAATTTAATAAATAATAATATGTATTTAAACAATAGCCGAAAAATATATACGAGAACAATATAAAATTATATTTGTTATTGATAAACACATTTCAAAACTAATAAATTTTAACATTATTTGAAATAAGCACGTTCAGAAAAAAAAAACAACAAAAACCTGATGGGTTTAACTTGACATGTCTATTCCAAGTTTGAATGATTTCAGAGCTGTTATTTACATCTTAAGGCAAAAATAGATCGGATCGTTGAGGTAGGAAAATGCCGGGAATCATTTCGTGAAAGACGATATTATTCAATTAAATCTGGCTTTCCGTAATTTGAAACGTCACGCTTGTCCTAACGACATGCGCATACCCAGTACTCGTGTGTCGCACAGCGGAGGTATGTCGTACGCGCTAACTCTGTTGAATACTTTGTCAACAAAACTATCTCATTTGACTTTGTCATCGCGCTACGGTTGACGCCGCAAAACATGGCACAAGCTTGGATTATTTGGTTAACAAGGCACCGGTGTATTCTCTTTGATAATTAAGATTATTCTGTCAGGCGATGCACTTTGAGATTTAAATTAATTAAACATATTCCAGTACGAAATTTTTTCATTTAATTTATTTATATTATTTATGTTATTTGATTATTAATTTATTCATACAAGGGTGGCGATTATAAACTTGCGTGGGTATTATTTGACGGAATCGTTGATCTATGTTAATTTTTGCGGGGAAGAAAAGTATGCGTATGCGCAATGATGGCAGATGCGGAAAACAACAGTATGCGGCTTTGCGAAAATTGCTTTTGTTTTGGAGAACTCAATATGTTCATCCCGGACATTAAACACTCTTTCACACGGGCCACAAAAGAAAAAAATCATCTGAGCAAACGTCGTACGTGTTTTTGGAATTAAATAATTTAAATTACTGGAAAACCATTTACTAAAATAAAACAAATTATTTCTTTTGATTCAAAGATAAACATAGCGCAACTTTGAATTAAACTGTACCTTTATTGATTATGAATATTTTAGTGTTAAAAATGCATTGACATATTAATACATAGACGTGCGCTACTTTAAAAAAAAAAAAAAATAAGTAGTGACACGAAAACGTACCCATAGTTACTAAGTTGTTTGTTTATATACCAGAGATGCATCCAAAGACCATATACATGCTACCATAAAAATTGAAAGATACTCTTTTTTGGTACATAAAAAAGTTTATATTTTAATTTTAACAATTTACATTCGTTTTTGGTGAATCCCAATCGGAGCTTTTCCTTAAATTCCTTATAATTTCATCCATATTTTTCTTTTCACTGGAATATAGGGAATGCAAAAATAATATTAACTGTCGTTTATTATATTTGAAAAACGTATTCCTACTTGGGCAACCCGTTAACTATGAAAAGCTTGGCAATTGCGTCACTGGGCGTAGTTTGACGTTTACAAAAACCAGTACTTTTATTTAAAAAAAAAATAATTTAAGCTTTGTCAATCACTCATGAACAAATATTTACCAAAGAAAAGTTACACAATCCTTTTCACAATGTTCATCCGAAAGGTTTTTACACGCTTTCATGACATAAGTTGAAATTTCGAATTCGATTCTAAACATTCCGCTTGGCTTGGCGGTTAAAGAACGACTCAATACGCGTTGCGTTTGGGCATGAGTTAAGTGTCATCATATTTTAGGGCACAAGGCATGTCTATGTGTATAATTATGTCAAAAATAAAAAGCACATTAATAATAAGTAAAACTAAAGTACATATATTTTCCTTCAACCATCGTGGCGTATGTCTAATTTTGCTCATCAAGTACAGATTTAAGAGGATTTTAATATATTTTTTTGCTATTAAAGTAAATAAATGAAATAATTGCAATATTTTGTGTCCGTGAAAAAATAGACTAAAGATTATTCACCTCGTAGTGTAGTGCTTAGCAACTTTGTCTACCACGTTGAAGGTTCCGCGTTCGATTCTTGGCAAGGCCGACATGAAATATTCGTTTATTAGGTGATTTAACACTATAATATTTAACTGTCTATAGCCTGGCGCCTGAAGCGTAGGATTAATAACCCTACCTTCCGTGTATCAAAAATAATCCACATACGGTGGAGTAACAGAGCAGTGCCCTATGTATGACAAATTGGTGATAGGAAAGTTATAAATATGTTGAAACCAACGAGGTCCTAATATTGTCTATTTCATATTTTCTGCAATTTAAAAAAAAAAATAAATGAATGAAAACAGATAAATGAAGCTTGCTGCTTTTGAAGGACTTAAGATAGTATGCTTGTTTATTTGATTTTCTTTCTAAAAAACTAACGAAAGATTTAAATTTTAAGTAAATAAATTAGAAAAATAAAATAAATACAAATAGTGAATAAAACCATTTTGTTTAAAAATAAAAATTTACAAGCAGTTAAGTTGGTTTTAACAATATAAGTATAGTTTTTTTTTTTTTAAGTTTACCAAAATTTTTGTAGACGGGACTGGATTCAATTCCTTGGGTGCTGTTAATTTTAACAAATTACAACAGAAATGAATAATATTTCAGAGAAGGGAATATAGAAGTCAAGGCATGAATAAATAAATTAATCGTATGAATCTCACCCGCAACAATAAAGGTTTCGGCTCTTTAATCTTATGAACATAAACACATGGAAAAATTAAAGAAATATATATGTTTAAATATAGGCAGAATGGTGAATGTTACACAGTGTGTAAAGTGGCCACTTAAACTAGCCGATAACAGGTCATAAGCCCTGTAGATGATTAGATATCTATTTTCTCTTCTCTAAAATGTTCTCCATCTCTGTTTTAATAGTACAGGAAATTAATATGAAAAAAATACGGGTTTTTTCTAAAAAATGTTTTCGCTAGAACTAATTATTTTGAATTTTGAAATTTCATTTCACGAGAAAAGTCCTTGGTTTGAGTTCCGAAGAAAACTTTATTATGTTTCAGTTATAATACTGCTATTATTAGTAAAATTGTGAGAAGGGAAAAAATTATCACTAAAAGCAATCTCGTATAAATTTTTTAAATGGCATTTATTATTTCAAACGTTAACTTTTTCAAGCCGGCTTGAGAGAAACAACATAATTTTACAAACACCTTTTTAATATATTTTCAAATTATGCCGTGAAAATAATAACGTTGAAAATGTTGAAATTATTATAAAAAAGTTTAATTATGTATCATCATCATCATCACCATCATCATGGGAGGGTCCGATGTCTTGCAGGGTACCCGCTGGCACAGCGCGGGTTTAAACTGTGTAACTCGGTTATAAGCTTAGACTATACCCTGTCTGCGTAAACTATAAGTGCGTAAGCACTACAATTAATGATATGAATCATAACACGTTTAAAAACCATTACCTTTTCGCATGTTATGGTGCATAGGGCACTGCATTAGTACACCAATCGCAACGTATCTTGATCATTTTTGTTACACGAAGGTAAGATTATCAGTCGTAAGCTTCAGGTACCAGTCCAGGGACCAGGAAATATTATGGTATGAAAACACCCTTTTTCAATAAGTATTTCACATCAACGCCAACACCTCTTGCATAGTAAGCAAACGCGTAAACCACCTCACCACAAGGCCGACTAGTTATGTACATTGATGTTTTTTAAATTAAGATAAAAAGAAGCAAACATACCGTTTTGCATAGTTATTTTGTACTACTGACCTGTATATCATATTAGTAAATGTAAAAATAGTTTGCAGGATTTTTTTCAGGACATTTTCATAGAGATTCTTGTACCATAAAAATTTTAGTATTTTTTTTTCGTTTAAATCTCATGGTACAAGAATCTCTATGAAACTGTCCTGAAAAAAATCCTGCAAACTATTTTTACATTTACTAATATGATATACAGGTCAGTAGTAAAAAATAGCTATGCAAAACAAAACTAAAAAATCAATAAAGACAACATTGCTCTTAACCACTTGTTTTATTTTTTCTACCGACCGGTTTCAAAGCTATAAAAGCTTTTTAATCCTATTAAAATTTATTTTAACAGAGAGGAAAACTATATTTGAGAAGGGAATATGGAAGTCTATCTGTTGACTTTTGTGAAGTACAACAGATGGAAGAGTTGGGGAAATGTGGATGTTCAAACGTGGACAGAATGGTGAATGTTACACAGTGTGTAAAGTGGCCACTTAAACCAGCCAATGACAGGTCATAAGACCTGTAAATGCCTAGACTTCCATATTCGTTTTTCAAAAATATTTTCCCTCTCTGTTGAAATTAATTTAAATATGAACAACTCCCTAGGGAGGAAATTCAGCCAGTCTGCAAGCATTTAGACATAGTTTCATTTCATTTCAATTCATTTCATTTTTTTTGCACCACAACAGGCCAGGATGCCCAATTACAGTGGAGAATTACATTACAGAACAACCAGGCTTGAGAAAAATCACATTTTTAATTTTTGTTTTCTCACCGGGAATCGAACCCGGAACCTTCCGTGCGTGAGTCAAGCGTCTTGACCACTACACCACGGAGGCCGCCGAATAATAATTATCAAACATGGTTGCTTCTTAATCAAGCTATACGTAACTAATAAGTATACCTCGATAAAGAAGCTTGTATAGCTTTAAAACCGGTCGATAGAAAAAATAAAAAATAAGTGGTGAAAAAGAAAGTTGTTTTTATTTATCCTAATACAATGAATAACCATAACGTTAGATCTTCACACATAAATTATATTTGAAATTAAATACGTTTGTTATTACGAATCTACATGAATAGCGCACCTTGATTAATTGTGAAATGTTTATCTTGGCAGTACACAAGAAAGCCATTCTTGATTCGCGCCTTATTATAATTGCCCTAGGTAAACTTTGTAACACCTGCAAGTTACAAATATACCATTTTATCAATTATAATTATTTATGACAAAGATTTTATTTTTTATTGAGTTTGAGTTTGATGAGAATCCCTTACAAACTGGTTTTTTGTATTATTTTGAGCTTCTTTACTTATTTATTTTAAAGAAACATACGGTCAACAATGATAAAATTGCAGAATGAATATAAGGTTGAAAGCCAGACAAGCATTTTTAAATGTGTGCGTGTGTACATACAAGGTGCTTGAGTAACATGTTTTTAAAACGTCAATTTAGTATAATTTTAACTATGAATCTTTTAACACCGAAACAACCCGCCGAAATATGGACGCTGTGTATTGAAAAAAGTAGTTCAGTTGAGTTCACTCAACGTGCATATCGTAGAAAATATCGTGGCCTACAAGCACCGTCTGACAACACGTTCTTCGTTTGGTGTCAAATTTTCTTTAGTACTGGACAGTGGGAGATTGTCCACATGTCTTTATCAACGCTCAAGACGTTCCAACGAACTGGTTGAAGCGGTAAGAGTGAGTGTTGCCGAGAATCCACATGTGTCGTATCGTGGCCGCGCTCAGCATTTGGCATCAGCGGAACCTCTTTGCCGCGAACTTTGAAATATGATTTGTTTCCGTATAAATTGCAATTGATTCAAAGAATATTGTCAACATACCGTCTACGGCCAAGCAGTTGCTCGAATGGTTGACACTGAACCTGATTTATGAAAGCAAATTTTTATGACCGACGAGGCCCATTTCACACTCTCTAGCGCCGCGCCGTGGACAAACAAAATTGCCACATTTGGGGAACGGAAAATCCACATGACATCCATGATACGCTATTGTATGCTCAAAAAGTAATTGTTTGGGCCGGCGCGCCTGATCTTATCTAGTGTCGAATTTGATCCCTAGTGTCTAGTAAAATTCACACATTTACAGTATTTTATAAGTATATTTCTACCTAGTGTCAATTTTGACCCTTAGTATCTTGTAGTCAATAATAAAAACCCTTTGAAACTTTTGTGTTTCTTGGTAAAAAAAATCATTTTGTAATATTTTTCTTGATAAAGCACAGTTTTTCAACATAAAAAATTAACAAAAAACTCCGTTTCCTCGTTGGGGTGAGCAGAGAGGAATGTAAATATCACTCTTTCTTTGCATACATACCTCGTTTTGTATAAATTCACACATATTCTCATGCACATCATCATAAGCATTCCATGTTCACTCTCTATTTAGAGCATATGGTGTCCATAAAAAGCCTCCAAGGATTTCTATTGGCTGCCAGCTCCTTTCCGTTTTCCCTAGTCAAGTTCACGTCCTGTGGTTTCTGAAATAAACTGCCGACGAAATGTCAGCAGCGGACATCCAGGACGACGAGAACCTGATGCCTTGTAAAATAGGCAACCGTAGGTAAGGCTCATAGGAGGCATCCACCGTATATGGCTCAGCCAACTGTATCGCCCCCACTTGGTGATAGTTGTCACCGGAGATTGCTTTGCGTTCGTTCTCTTATGACTTCATACCTAACAAAGTCAAACCACCGCACACCGAAAATTTTTCTGAGAAACGTTTTCTCAAAACTCAGTATTTGGCTATTTTGGGCCCTAGTGAGGTGCCACAATTCACATCCGTAGAGGAGAAAAAGTGTTAACAGGCGTTATATAGGTGGCGTTTTGTTTTCATCGAGTATATATTTGATCTCCAGACAGCCCTCGAACTGTTGAACTTGGCACTGAACGTTCTTTAACTGTCCATTTGCTCTACATGTCGAAACCAACGCAGCACCCCTTCTTTGATTCTGCCGACAATGGTAGTCTAAGCCTAGCATAATGCATAATGAAAAAATATATTTATTTATTTCATTGACAGAAATCTTCGATTCGAAAGCGATTGGCTACCAAAACAGTGCCCTATGCACCCCAAATTGCGGAAAGGGGATGATGATAATGATGGAAAATATTGATTTAAGCAATGAACCTGCCAAAAGCATATATATTTATTACTAGAAATTGAATATATAATTCATTAAACTTGCTATCAAGCTGCTCATAATCTGTCATCTGTGGAACATTCAGCTATAAGCAGAATAGTGAGTGTAAGTGTGTATAGTAATAATTTAACCCAGCCTATGACAAATCATGTTATGTCTAGATTTCCATATTCTAAATAGCTTCGTCTCTGTTAAAAACAGAAATGTCTAATACTAGCTTTTACCCGCGGCTTCGCTCGCGTGGTGTTAGAGTGAAATTCGTTTTTTTGTTTTTAATAAGAATTTTTCCGATGGGATGAGATGATTTTTCGGGATAAAAAGTAGCCTGTATCGATCACCGGTTCTTCAACTATCGTCATGCAAAAAATACGACGGTTCGTTATTCTACGGCAAAGCATCGTTATTTTGTTTTAATATTAATTCATTGTTCCACTTGGAATTTTCTATGTATAAAATAAAATTAATCGGTCCCACCACTGCGACGTGAAAGAAACACAAAAACAATATCTGTACTTCAAAGGATAAAACACCGCAGTCCACGATTTGCCGCTTTGAGTAAAAAACGCAGAATTATCGCAATAAACTGTTTTATACGTAAATGAAACTCCAAAATCCACCTTCGTCATAAAAAGTTCAAAATCTTAAGTCCATTTTGTTCACATCAGTAGTTCCAGAAATGCTATTATAATATGTACTATTGTTATCAAAATAACGATTATTTCATTAAAACGTTCTTCAAAGGTTGAAATTATATCATTTTGTAAAAATGCTACGATGTTTTGGAAATCAGACAATAAATCTTTTTTCCTGAACATTTAGTTTAATGTGGCTCCCGTGGTTTATCCTTGATGTTACATATATTAGTAAAAATAAACATTTTTTTAAATATTTATAGTTTGGGTAGATAGAAAAAAATTGCCTTGAGGCAATATGCCCACCCTTATATGTATATAAATTGTATATGTATAAAAAGTGTCAAAATAATATTAAAAATAATAATTTAAATATTGTATTTGTATATAAAGTGTCAAATAAATAAATAAGTAAGTACCTAGGTACCTACAAACGACAAAAAAAAAACAAAAAAAATACAGTATTAACGTCCTAGAAAATTTCTTATTTATATTAAGAAATAATTGTAAAATTATGTAAGGGCTTTTTATGTTCGTGCGTAGTTCACCGGACAGCTCATTATACAGTTTTAATTTCTATTAGAAGTATAAATTTCTAAAGAGGTATGACGTCTAGTTATAAGACTAACTAAGAGAATTTGAAGTTAAGTAAATACACACTATTCACTCAGCTATACGAGTTACTCAGCATCTGTTGTGTAATTTAAATATCATTAAGGCGGTGTTATTAGAGAGAGAGTAAATAAATGATTTCAAGCTTCTGTCTTCTAATGGCCTGAAAACGCAAATGACGGGATATTATAACTGACTTAAGACAGTTTTCATAATCTACCATATTTTCTAAACGAGCTCTTTTGCCTTTTTTTGCTGATTTTTTTAATTCAATAAATTGTGTTTATCTTTACCTTTTGCTTACTTTTGCCTACTTCGTAAAAGAAATCACACGGATACAACAATAAACAATTTTATGAACTTGAATTATTATACTAGCTGAAAATAAATATTTTTGTAAATTGTAAGAATGTATTGTAAATCGGATCGGCATTCTATTTGTATCACTTTATTATAAATTATTATGAAAATAAAGCTTCATTATTCGTGTTCCACAATTTTTATTCTTTTACAAGAACACTACTACAGTTTCGGGAAAGCACTCCTCCCATCGAGTTTTATATCACCCGTCGATAGGAGGAGTGCTCTCCCAAAACTGTAGTAGTGTTCTTGTAAAAGAATAAAAATTGTGTAACACTAATAACGAAGTTTTATTTTCATAATAATTTGTAAGAATGTAACAACAATATATATATGCTCTAAGCCACGGATTTTAAATAAACAGTGTTTTGTACGAAAATCAAATTATTTCCAGAAGAAAAAAACATATATTTGAAGTCTACAGATTATTTTGAAAAATAAACAGCAACAGTCTTGCCAACTGATGGAAAAGAGATGATATGAAAGGAAGTTATCAAAAATACACTACAATACCATAGCTACTCGTACTTATAGAGAAAAAACAGTTTTTGTTTTTTTTTTCTTGTAACTGAGGGAATCAAACCCGCGAGTCTAGTTTCATATTTGTTTGTAGTGTTTGAAATTAAAAATTGTCAAATAAAAAAAAAACCGTTTTGGGAAATTCCAATAAAACATAAATAAATATATAATATTGTTATATATAATAAATTATTATTTATTTTAATTTACAAAATTTATTTCCAATGTTAATTATAATGGCTAAACATGAGCATGCTCTTAAAAGCCATAAGTTCACAAATTTAAAAGAAAATGTTATGTGTACTTACACAATAATTTGATTCCGCAAAGAAAAATTGTTTTATTGGTTCTAGTTTTTTTTCTTTCTAGTGGCGTTATAAATTGTTTGAAAGAGCTTATAAAACACATAACACGCATAATCACAAAACATTGCTCGATAAACTAATACAAGTTTCATTGTGAAATCTACACTTAAAAACAGTTATAAAGAATCGAGAATTATGAATGATAAATCGCCATTCGATTAACATCAATAATTAGTAAAAGAAGATAAATGAATATTTCTCTTGATTTATTGTTTCAATAAAACTGGACGTGAACTATTTCTTAACATGATATATATCGATTGTTTTATGTGTAATCGTACGTACCAAGACAAGATAAAAGGTGGCGAAAATAAACAAAATCGGTTAAATATTTACTAACACAACGATTTTTTATTGGATTCGTTAACCAAGAAATAATGTGAGGCAACTTTAAGTTAATTTCAACGATTAATTATGCAGATTCGATAGATATTTTAGGTAATTTATTACACAACTGCCTTATAAAAAACATGATTAATATAAATGAGATCTAACTGGGTCGAATTCTCGAAAATCTGGGTTGACTGCGAAAAAATGTTATCGGTCGTGAAATTAAAAGTTATTCTATAAACAATTCGTCCACCTTATTTAGATATATTTTTTAATGCTATTTTGATAGTGCGGTTTGTCGGCGGAAGTTGCAATGATTTTTTTTTGCGTTTAAACATTTATTTTTAATAATAAAATATACGTTTAAAAGTAGGTACTTACGAAATAAAATGTGTGGAAAAAGTTTATAAAATAAATTTAATTTAACTCCGAGAGAAAGTTATTCACACAAAAAAAGAATCGTCCGGGATTCTGATTCTATTTCGCCAAATTAACTGTTTTTTCAACTGACTGGATAGTCGAGTTGTGGTACAACGGTAGTGTCGCGGACTGTATATTAGAGTTTTTTAATTCAAAACCTTCTCTAGCATAATTCGATTTTTATATACTAGTTCTAAGTATAAACGAATAGTTTAAAATGGAGGCAATGTTTTTTAAATTGAGTAATTCTTTGAAACTAATTTTTTTTTTTTTTAACATAAAGAGGAGGCGGGGAAGATGTTTCAAATGCACGTTTAAATGCTAACATAATACCAATTAACCATCGCATAAAGGCAATTGAAGTGTTTCGTTTGAATTCGATGGAACATTGTAATTATAAAGTAAGCAATGTTGCCTTTTTATAAAAATAGACAAAATGAGATGCTTTAGCCAACTTTTTTCACGCAACCTGATTCGCTCATTTCGATAAAAAGTAATTTCGAAATAGCGATATTCGATGGAACAGGCCCTTAATTGATTTAACAATATTAAAACGCACGATTGTTCTGTTTCACATTTATTAACAAGTTGAGTGTATATTCGTTATGTAAGAATCACCAAAGCAATCAAAATACTCTCACTCAGAATCGAAATATGACTCATCGGTATCAATAAATTACCATAATGATTAAAACATCAATACGACCGGTTTGATCAAGTTTGATAGATTAAATCCAACAAAGTGTTACATGGTTAATCAAATGTAAGTATTCGTAACCTCAACATATTCTTGTTGTGTATTTGTAAATCTCTAGAGAATAAAAAATATCTATAATTTGACATGACGTAAAAAAACACAATGGAAGCATTTAAGCATGCTTCATGACGGCTGAAAGGAAAAAAATGGAAAAAAGTTAAAACGTTTTTATCAAAATACAATGAATTGAATAACCCTGACCTGATACAATATTTGTCAATAATCTTTGAACTTCATGTTTTATGCCGTGCGTGTGTTTTTTTCACGACGAACATTTAAATTTGTTGGTAGACTATTTCTGTTTATTAAAATTAAATGTTACTAAAAATGTTTTGTGAAGTATACTTTTTATTTGCCATTGATAACAATGATTTTTATCTACATTGTAATAAAATAAACTTGTCTGTATTCATATCTTACGTAAATACTACTTAATAAATCGTTTAAAAAATAAATACAAAAACGGAATGTTCTAAGAAGGAGAAATTTATAATACCTGATTAATTAACTACCTAATATAAAACCTTTGTACATTTTTATTGCCGTAATGTTTTAATATTTATTACATAGCTTTTGGTGTTAACCTCATAGGTTATATTCTTACAATAATTGAACCATATCATACCTATAATCATTGAAAAATTTGTGCACAAATAATTTTTTTGATTCTGAGTTTCATTTCATTGATGCTATTTTCTTTTTCATTACATAAATCATTTACATACCTGGGTCCCTATTCAAATGGGAAGTTTAAAATTATCTACAATTTTATCTAGTAAAATTAAGATTTTTGTATGAAATATAGAATTCTTGTATAATTTTCGTTTCTTAACATGTTCAATTACAGGTTACCGGCGAAAATACTTTGAATGTTCATTCAATTTTATATGTTTACGTACATAAATACTGACTTAACTTTATACCATCTCGTTATGTATCGATGAAGATCGCGTTTGTAATCGCGGCCCTAGGATCAACGATATCCAGTGATAATGACACCCAAGAGGAAATCAGGAGGAGGATTATGGCTGAAAACCAACTCTATATCAATCGCTAAAAATAACTTAGGTCCAAACTGCAACGAAGAAACGAAAACATTTTACTCAATAAAATACTGACCAAGCCAGTTCTTACGTATGCCTTGGAAACCTGGGTGATGACAAAGTAAATTATAGGATCCAATGTAGTTTTTGCGAGCAGGATTCTCATAGCAGTCCGTGGCCCTGTGAGAGATCATAGCGGCTGGCGTCGTCGATACAATATGGAGTTATACTTTTTTCATATGTAACTTTTTTATAATCTCGGTATATGTAAAAGCCCTTTGGGCGTTACTCAAATAAATAGGAAAATAAGTTCATTCTTCTACCAGGTGAGACAGATTTAAATCCATAATAATACTACTGTACTGGTATCTACGCAGGTCTACCAGTGAATAAAGTAACTCGCCGACAGTCTGAGTTAAACGCAGCGGAAATAATTATTTTTAGAAGTTCACTCATGTCAGTTAATAAATAAATATTTCAAGTCGTACGTTGAATTAAAAGAGAAAAAAAAATACACCAAAAAATCTATTTGAATATATTTCATTAATGAGGATCCTCATTAAAATATAAATATCCCGATATTTAGAATATTTGTAATATGTTATTGACTGTTTTACACACTGAGCAATATTCTACCTCTCTTCAAATATTTTAACTTCTGCATAGACTTCTTAAGTATATTCTTAAAAAAGTATTTAAGTTTATTTAGCAGATTTTTTTTTTCAAAAGGTATTCGTATTAGTTAATTTTGATAAAATTTTAAAAGAGTACCCGTGTACTTGCGAACAATTATTTTTGCGTAATTATAATTAAAATTTATTTTTAGTATTTTAGTTCAAAGCATTAAATTTGTGCTTAAACATTTTAGTTAATGTTAGTAAATACTTTTTGATCAATGCCGTTGTCACCCATTTTTTTCTAAACAAACAAAAACGAAAAATCGTGATAAAATTGAGGAAGTAGAAATGGAATAAAAAAACGTTAAACATGACAATGCCTTTCTCCTAAACTCTTTCGTAAAAAAAATATTATGTAACTCACAGATATTTTTTTTTATCAATGTAAATTATCTCTAGTTTTGCATAAAACCAGTATTAATACAAAGTATAACTTACTGCTGGTTATTTTTCAAAGTAAATTATAACCTTATATTTAGAATATACTTTTTACCTTAATTGGCCTTTTTTAAAAATTAATCACAAAACAGGCATTTATGAAAATAAGTTTGTTGTCAGATAATTCATATTTAAAACGGTATCTATTATAAGCAGTTTAAATGAAATTAATAAATGAACTTTTTGAGAAGGTTATGCGAAAGTTTGGCTTTTTTTAATGAATATCTTATTCTCACACATTGCAATGTTCACCATTCTGCCTACATTTAAAGATAAACATTTCATCAACCTTTCATTTTAACCTGCCAAATTTCCACAAATGACATCTTTATTCTTTTTTCAAAAAGATTTTAATTTTGAGTATTTATATGTTTCTTCAAATCTTATAGATATATTAACTGAACTTTAGGACACTTTATAAGTACTTTTATGCAAAGGAGTCGAACCCGGGACCTTAAGCATGGTAGGCGAACGAACTAACAACCAGACTTCTAGGCGGACTTATTTCCACTCAATTTCTTTTCTTAGGATTTATACCTGGAAGTAGCAATCGAGTCAAGAACACTAATTAGAGATTTTAGTTATATTTCACACATTGAACTTTCATCCCCCTGGGCACAGATTTAAAACATTGTTTTTTCAAACGCGATAAAATACATTTTAATATTTCTGTACCTAATTTGAATGTCTTTTCAAAAACAGCATCCGATATAAATAAACAGAAAAAAATACTTCTCAAAGAGCTGGTTTTTTTTATGGCAATGGTATTTTCACGAATCACGAATAGCGATGAAAGTATCTTAAATATTTAGATCAGAATTTAACAATTCTATTTATATAACTATTAATTTAAAAAAGAGTTCATTCAAAACTTCTCGCAGTTCGCGTCACATCACTTTGATATCACACGTCACTCATGCCGAGTGCGCTGCTAACAAACATTGCGTTCAAATATGGCGCGGATATTCAAAATATGCGTATTCTAACTTTCAAAAGACTGCGTTATACTAAACAGAATACGAGCTATATGTAACTTTTTGCCGTATCAGATCTGGCCACTGTTGCACTCCATCCCATCTTTTTAAAATTAAAATTTTAGACTCCAATGCCTGCGAATGTGGAGGCATTGGAGATCTTAATCACATTTTTTTTACATGTCCTTTAATGACTGGGAGGAAAAAATTATTTGATATTTTACTTATGTTTTTTATAACCTTTCCAATTCATTTATCTCAATTTTTTTCTTGTACAAATTGTTTATATTTTTTTAAGTTCAAACTGTTCCCTATTATGATTTGTAATAATTGTGTCATTGAAATAATTATGTTTAAATTAATTCTTTGTTTTTTTACAGTAAATTTATCTTACATTTTTAGGGTTATGTAAAATATTTTGTCATTATTACTTCCGACGTTTAATTTTTAATTTTAATTTGAAAAATTATAATTTATCATAAATATAAAATTGAGTTTGTTAAAATTTTGATTATTTTGTTGTAATTTTTCAAGTTATTAAGTTCTATCTTCCTTCTAATTTTACTGTTATATTTTTCTTGTCTTTTGTTTGTATCTATATTGTTATTCCTGTCTGTCAATGTTTTTCTTATGTTTATAAATGTAACTTGTTTTTGGCCGATGTTATCAAGTTTTGGTAGTAGGCCCTAATAAAGAAAAAAAAAAAGATAACGTTTGTGTATATAATGTAAAGAAAACTCTGTTAACTGGTCTATTTCCTATGAGTTATGAAAATATAGATTACTATGAATTATGATTATTAAAAAAAAAAGATGTAAATTAAGTCTTGTATTTTATGTAAATTCATGTGACATCATCAAGAATTTAACGGTTGTAGAATATTTATCCGACGTCGCACAAAAAACGTTATAAAAACATCTCTACCGTAATCGATTGTTTTTTTAAAAATTAATAATTAATGTAAAAGTTTAGGAAATCCTTTTAATTGGATAAGACGAATTTGCATCTATTTTTGTACTTACAGAATGTAGGCGATAATATACAAGTAGCCAACACTTCCGAGAGTTTAAAAAGCTCTTTAGATTAAGTCCATTTTGGCTTTGGTAATCTATTCTCATAAGAGGATATTCTTGGGAGTGGTAATCAATCATGAGGCGCTTCTTCTGAGAGAAAACATACACAAATAACTAATGTATTTGGGAATTAGTCACTGAATACTAAGCGCATATATTTCTAGACTTTGCTAGGAGTGAATCCCAAGTAGGCTACGATCACAACATATAATACACCCAATAAACAATGATTAAACATAACACATGAAATGAATATTTATATTTCTGTGCAAGAATAAAAAAACTTTACCTTATTTTATTGCGAAAATCATTGTATTTTATATGTTTTATCAACATCGGGTTGTGGTCCCGTGGCTAGTGGCTCGGACTCACGGCTCAAAGGTCCGTGATTCGGATCCCACTCCACCCCAACTTGATCCCATTTTCTAATAGTGAATTATTGACAACTCGTTGAAAATGGCACTTAAAATTAAATATTTGGGTTAATCATAAGAACGCAAATATTTCTTTTTAAAAATAAAAAAAAAACAATATTTTTAGTTAGTCCAAATTTTTGTAGACTGGGACTGGATTCAACTTCCTGGGGAGCTGTTTATATTAACATATTACAACAGAAACAAAGAACATTTCAGAGAAGGTAATATAGAAGTCTGGGCATCTATAAGGCTTATGACCTGTCAATGGCTGGTTTAAGTGGCCACTTTACACACTGTGTAACATTCACCATTCTACCCATATTTGAACATCGATATTCCTTCAATTCTTTCATCTATTGATGTTTGTGAAGTTAAAGAGCTGAAACCTTTATTTATGCGGCTGAGATTCATCTAATTGAATTATTAATTTACCTACATACTAGGCAACGCCTGAAAATGTTTTTTTTTTTTAAATTTCTATACTTCTTCATGGACCAGGTGGATTTATCATCAATATTTTGAGTTTGTCCAAATTTTTGTAGACAAGGACTGGATTCAACTCCCCGGGGAGCTGTTTATATTAACAAATTACAACAGAGATGTATGCCTAGTATGTAGGTGAAATAATTCAATTAGATGAATCTCACCCGCATAAATAAAGGTTTCAGCTTTTTAACTTCACAAACATCAATAGATGAAATAATTGAAGGAATATAGATGTTCAAATATGAGTAGAATGGTGAATGTTACACAGTGTGTAAAGTGGCCACTTAAACCAGCCATTGACAGGTCATAAGCCCTGTAGATGCCCCGACTTATAAATTACATTTAATCCACAAATTTGGAATATCCAGTCATCGCTTCCTTTGTTTTTCAGAAATCATCATTTACAAAACCAAACTCACGAAGGATGGGACACTAAAAATAAAATAAAATACTTAAACTCATAAAAATAGCATTACATCAACTCATTAGTTAACCCGAATAAAATTTTTTGATAATGATCCTTAAGATAAACATTACTTTATTTAATTTACTTTCATATAACTTTGAATTATCTATCCTTACCTCTGTATTGTAAAAATACATTGAACTCCTAAATAAAGATACCAGTCTTGAAGATGTCGCGAAAGCGATGAAACCGGTCACTGGATATTCCAAATTTGTGGATTAAAGTATCACTCGTCTTTTATTTATATAATAAATTACAATGAACTTCCATCACGAATTTTCACTTACAATCTTAAATGTTTTAATATATTACCTTCTCTTAAATGCTCTTGATTTCTGTTGGAATATGTCATTATATGTTTTATTTAATAATATTTACGCCCTGTGTAAAAATACGATAAAGGTTTGTATCATACGTGGTCTACTAGCACTATTATGTCTTTCTAGTCATTATTTGTGTTTAATTGTATAGATTTATATTATTGTTTGATCAGATGTTTATAAAATGAGTATGTTTTTCACTATCAAATAAAAAAACAGAAACATTAAAAGGATCAGAGGAGTAGGTCTGATTTTTTTTTTGTGCCGCGATAGTAGGCCTAATAACGGTGGTGAGTGCACATGGCACAGGATACCTAGGCTTGAAAACTTTTTTTTTTTTGCGTTCTCACCGGGGATCGAACCCGGAAATTTCCGTGTGTGGGTCAGGTATCTTAGCCATTACACTACGGAGGTTTGCTTCCGTCCATGAATATTCCTCCCCCTGGTCAATTTGCATAGAGATTATATTCCTTAGGAATAATTATGTCAACTTTCCTCTATGCGCAGCTGACAATCGCCAAAAACTCTATTTTAACTGAAATTGGATGAAAGGCCTTTGGATACCCTTAATGTTAATATAAAACAAAAACGTTGAAAGAAATTCCAATAAAGTACATTGAATTGATATATTTTTGCATTTTAAAATAGAATAAGATTACGTAAAAGGCCACGATAAATTGGAAGATAAACTTAATCCAATGATACGTGTAGGAAAAGGGCTGCTGCATTGTTGAACGCTTTTTGAATCACGAACGATAAAGCGACGATAAAATATTCAAAGGATGGTCCCGATTACCCATCAGACATGTTTACCCAGAAGAGTGTATTCATATGACACGAGTCATGCCTTCTGCATACAAGAGGAAAATCGATTCACCATACGAGGAGAATGGCTATTGAGAATATAAAATAAACTTAAAAATATATTTTATAAGGAAATTGAACGATTAACATTATTAAACGTACTACACGGAGAACATTTTATTTGAATAAAATACATGACTAAGTATTAACTTATATGCATAAAATTGCTAAAATAAATTTTGTATGGACCGGTTTCAGAACATGACTGTTCCGCTGACAAGGCTTAAAAATAAACTAAGATTCAAAATTTTAAAAGTGTTCTTAAATGACAAAATATACATAATTTGCTAACATGTTATCAAAGTTGTATGTTTTTCGATTAGACTATACTTTTTTAGAAAACGGATAGGGGATATGTGGTAGAATCGTATTTTTATTTTATTTTATTTTATTTTGGGAAACCAACAGTTCTACATATATATTTATAGTAAACAAATAGATATAGTGTATAAACTCAGAACAAATAATAGATTTCCACAAAGTATACAAAGTTAGTAAAAAAAAATTATTACGTAGTATATAAATACATTTAAGTTTATACATATAAAAATGATATTTTCATGTACTCGTATATATTTAACAATAATCAAAGTTTTTTTTTTAGAACAGTAAGTTATTGTAAATTGGGCGGGATTAGGACAAGGATGCATAAGAGAAGATAAGGAGGGAAAGGAGATGTACATATTTATTATTATAATGTCTACTAAATTACATAAAGCATTTTTAGTGTAAATTTTAAATCTGACAGAGTGATGTTTGTGTAGTCTATGTCTTTAAATTTTGTATTTTACACTGAAAAAGTCCTATGAAAAAGAGCATTTTTAACATACGATGTTTTACTTATTGGTTCATGTATTGTATTATTGCTGCCTCCACCTACCATGGAATCACTTTTCTACAGTACCGTAGAGTGTGTGCAGACCAACTACTGCTTCACAAAATTATGACAGAAATAGTTGACTGTACAGAACAACTTAGTTTAATAACAATATCTGTACAGTCAACTATTTCTGTCATAATTTTGTGAAGCAGTAGTTGGTCTGCACACACTCTACGGTACTGTAGAAAAGTGATTCCATGGTAGGTGGAGGCAGCAAAAGTTGCTACATAAGAAATGCCGGTTTTGTATTTTAGGTACTTCATAAATTTGTTTTGAATGTTTTCTACTCTGGTTATATTTATTTATTTATTTATTATATAAAGGGCCTAAGCCAATTACAACAGTTACATAAAGAAACATAAATGCAAGAAACTGAACAAAAAGAACATAAAACTATTAAGCAAAGACAAACAAGGGCAAAACAATAATTGAATATAATATATTCGAAAAAACGAAAGACCAAAAACTTTGAGCTGAACCATGCCAATCCAACTTCATCCCACACTGTTAAGACGCGAAGAGATCTACGAAAAGCCGGAAGATCTATCCTAAAAAAATCTAAGTCGTGTGATGAATTGACTAATCTACACATTCTGGACATTGGGGCATAAAAACCAAAGTTGCTATTAGAAGATTTTATAAATAGCAGATTTTGACTTCTGGTGACACGGTTGGGAACATGAAAAGAATTTGATCGCAACAGAGATGGGACATCACTTAAAGCATTAAGTATTTTGAAAATGCATATAAGGTCCATCTCAGTTCTACGTCTCTCCAACGAAGACAGATTAAGAGATTGCTCTATTTCAAAATAGGAATAATTACCCCTTTGTAATCCAAGCAACCATGCCACTTTTCTTAGAAAACGGTGTTGGACAGACTCGATATGATCAATATGAGTCCTGTAGAATGGAGACCAAATAGGAGAAGCGTATTCTAGATGGGGTCGAACTAGTGAGCAATAAAGAGTTTTGATGGTATTAATATTATTGAAGTCCGCCGTCACTATATTGATAAAACCGAGAAGTTTGAGAGATTTGTTTACAATATTATCAATGTGTTCACGATAGGAGAGTTTACTATCTAAAGTAATGCCAAGATCCTATATTGACAAAACCATTGAAAGAGAAGTATTTTTTAGTTTGTAGTTGAATTGTATAGGTTTTTTTCGTCACGAGAAAGATATTATTTTACATTTGTCAATGTTAAGTTGACGACATATATGGCATACTGGGGATTCCATATCTGAGATGCGAAATCCAAATGGCTTCTAACAAACGTATAATATAATGAAATTAGGGAAATTAGGCCTTTGGATTATCAATATATTGAATGACATAATTACTAAAATTTGATAAGGTATCCAAAGTAAAACACTTTGTAATCACTACATTATTGTTTATCTGTATATTTATATGTAACACTGTCTCATTCATCATATCATAATTTATTATTTACCTTAACACTAATGTAGAGTTTGAAGTATTTTTCAAAATAAACCATTGTTAATAAAATCAATATTTAAATCTAATTATAAATAATTTTATAGCTGCACCCCTACAAGTATTTTAAATAATGCAAGGTTTTCTCAATAAACTCATAATGACCTAATAAAATGAACTCAAAATATCATAATTGATTTTTGATTACGTTACTTTTCAGGGTCTATATAAAAACCCTCAATACTTTTAAATGCCCCACAAACTATTAACAATATTTTGCACTTATGTATAATTGAACAACAAATACTCTTAGTGCATAGGTAATATTGTAAATATTTTTTTGATGATATAAATAATATAAGATAATGAACAAGACGAAACGTATCGCATATAAAGAAAAAAAATAGAATTAAATCCAATAAAAGTGTTTTAATTTGGATATCTTACCAAATATGAGAACGGAATTCTACCAATTATCTGCAAACAAAATAAAAAATTCTTCTAGATAAAAAAATACTTTGATCCGCATGCACATCGAAACTATGTTAGTAGTTTTTAGTTTAAAAAATAAAAACTTTATCAGTTGTATTTTTTTTCCTTAGTACGTTGCCTTAGTGGCGAGCGTTTTGTGGCGCGGAACGCAGCGCGGGTCAGATGCCCGCGCGCGGCGCCGCGCGCGTTTTAAGGTCTGACCACTCGGTTTGCGGGGAAGTCAAACCAGTTTGATCTTGACGCGCGTGACACAATGTTTTGTGCTACTTGTGAAGATTTGCAAACAAGCGATGTTGTAGAGTATGTGAAGTACTAAGTAATAAGAAAGCCAACCATAAGAAATTGGACTCCATTCAAAGACAAATAGCTATCAGGTGATGCAAATGATACAGAAAAATCTCCCTGGTATTAGTATTAGGTCCTAGGGTTTTTAGTGGATTTTTTAAGAAAGTCACTGATTGGCCTACTAAGATTATAGAACATTCTTCCTGATCACAACACTCAAAGATAAAATATAGGCTTATGTTAGAGCAGAAAAATCTACTTTTGTGAAATATTAATATTGTATATAATAGGCAAGGTAAATTATGAATGCAACTTCCTCTAGCAAACTGATTCGACTTCTCCGCAAACCACGTGGAAAATCGCGCACGATATCCGATATCCCGTGCGCCACGCCGCAAACGTAAACGCTCGACACTGTGACCATGCACTTAGAAAAATACAACTATAGTTTCGGGAGAGCACTTTTCTCATAAACGGGTGATATAAAAAGTTTTCAAACGTTTACAAAACGTTTATTTTATATGACTCGATGGAAGAGGTACTTTTACGAAACTATAGTTGCGTTCTTCTAAGATAATAAAACTTGTAACACAAAGTTTCATTTTTTTATAATACTTTATAAAAAAATACTTATTAATAAATATATCATTCAATCCGATCTTGCTACCCTGTAGCCTGGACGAAAAACATAAAATTTTGAACACATCTTAGCAAATGAATTATTTTAAGGTGTCTAGGGGAGAAAGGGTAGGAAAAATCAACTTTTTAGAAATATGGTTGTCCTGCAAAAAGAAAACTTGATAATTCAGCCCAGAAAATTGCTTATTTGATATTATAACGCATTTCGAAATGTGTATAAGTTATTTATTGTTTTAGTAAATAAAGCGAATACCTACTGGCTCACCCCTATCCGTGTTGCATATTATTGAACCAAATAGTGGGTAGAATATGTATGTGATCCAGAATGTTATCACCACTCAATTGAACCTTCTTTCAGTCATCACAGATATGGATTACTATATATTTTTCCAGCTTCTCTGACACTTTTTCTTGTCTTCATTAAACTCGGTGCATTTTTTATTTTATTTTCGGTAGTTATTGCATTGTCTGTTTTTCTTTTGTTTTCGGAGCATTGTTGATGTCAACCAACAAATATAAAATACTATTATGTTTTTTAGATTAAAGTTGCTGCGGGGTAGGAAATAACTCTGATTCAGTCCTCCTCAATCGAATTCGTGCCTAAAATAAGTCTTTTTTTTGTTTCTGTAATATACACAGTTTTAATTACTACATAGTTTATTACTTATTTTTGGATTACTTCTCGTTGTTAAGAAATAATCAGTAATGTATTAAACACTTTTAAAAAACTATAAATAAATGTAATAAACAAAATTAAATAATAAAACATTCTACTGTAATACAATAAGAAAATAATAAATACTTTTTCATACAGCTTGGCAAAGTGAACAAAAAACTGTATGTATATATATATTATGAAATGCATGAATAAATAAATATAATTACCATTCACCATCTTTGAAAAAGTTCAAAAGGTTTGTTCCATAGGAACAATACCCTACACTAAATATATCAGATACGTGGGAATAACTATTGTCGAGTTCATGAAGTCTGTTTAATACGGCATTACAAGTATACACTGTCCGTGAATTGTTGCTACAAAACGGTGGCACCTGTCTAGTCATTCTTCCAGGCACCCTGAAGTTGATGAGAGATAATAGTTCTGGGCGATCCTATATTGAGTTTACAATTTTGAATAAATTTAATAATTTAGTCTATAATTTTTCTTCTACCGTTAAGTTTTAAAAAATTTCATGTTTTTAGTAAAATATCGTTATTCAAAAATTCATGACTGATTCAAAGTTTAAAATGTGTAAACCGTAAGAATTTTTTTTGGACTCTTTCAAGAGAATTTTGTAATATAGAAGTCCAGGGTTCCAAAAGGCTTATTTACTTGTCATTGGCCTAGACTTCTATTTAACTTTCTTTAAAGAGTTCTTCATCTCTGTTGTGATATGTACATTTACTGTAGTGTTTATATCTTGAAATAGAAATTGCCGTGTATGTTTCTTTAAATAAAAACCAATAATCATAACTCAAGCTACAATATGATTAAGATATTATCATGTTGACAGAATTGAAAGTTCATATATTAATGCATTTACTGACATTAAAGGCAATTATAACTAGGTATCTCGACAATTAAACATAATTTATAGACACATTAATTAAATATATAATGAAGAAAGAACATTTTTATTGTATTTATTTGATAGATAAATAATGTTTTAAATTTTAAAAAAATGCATTCAGCCGTTTAGTGTCTCAACCACTATTATCTACAAACAATAAAATCAGACAAAAACTTAAATTTACGTGTTTTTTCATCAAGCTGAGGCGGTACGGTTGATAGGGCCATAACCCGTGGTTACCACGATTGCCTACTTAGCAAGGCATCTGGTTATGAACGTCCTGGAGGTTCGCTGCTGACTGTTTGTAGGCAGTTCATATTAGAATTACGGGACGCGAATCTGACTTGGGAGGATACCAACGAGCTCACAGCTGACAGAGACCCCTGGACACCATATGGTCCAACTTGAAAGCCTACATGAAACAACGATAATTTATAATTTAGATAGATGACAGGAAATTGCTTCAGAATAAACACACCGGTCAGAAGCCAAGCATCAAGCTTTTTTTTAATTTTTATAATGAATAACCACATAGTAAGTGCTATAAATAAAATAAAAAATAAAAATAATAATTTGTTTGTAGTTGACATCATAATTTTTCTGTGTAATGCCGACTACAAATTCAAAGATAAGCAGAAAAAATAGAGATGAATGTAGGAACTTAGGGACAACAGTAATGGAAAAATTAGCTCGCTACTTGTTCATTTTGGTAGGTACTAAGTAAATGAGTCTTTAATTTCGTGTATATTTTAATACAGGTACATCAAGGTTAAAATGAAAAACATGTCTTAAAATGAATAACATGTTCGCGATGTGCGGTGTGTGCTGGACAATCCGTACAAAAAAGATAAATAGTTGGTAAAATTAGAGAAATCACTTCTCTGTAGTATTGATTCTCATATGCACGCATTTGTCAAACATAATAGAACAATACTCTAGTGACCTCAGAGTAATAATGCGCCAAGCTATCGAGGAGCCCAAACGTAAGAAAACCATTCTATGACTATTGGATAGTAAGTAAGCTACAGTTCGCAGCAACGTAATTGACCGTACTCAGGTCGAGAATTGCCAAATGGATATTAATTTGCATTGTAAAAACTTTAAATATGTACCTGTGTATTCATAATTGCAGGGTTATAACAATTGATTTGCCTATATTTATTTTATAATACTGAAAATACATGTGTGTGTTTATTTTTTTATTTATTTATCCATTTTATTAACAATATACTTATGTTACATTTATTGAGACATAAATCCCAACTCCATGGAATCAAAGTCCTGTGTTGAGTTCGTTTGTTTGCCCGTCACATCTCCGAAACGGCGAGTTGTGGCAGCCTGAAATTTGGACACATTTTCAATGCTATTTTAAGGTTAAAGTTTCTTTTTTTGAGTAAAATCTGAATCGACCTCTACTTGATAAAGACTCAAACTTTATATGGATGCCTAGTGTGGCCCCGACATATTGCCCGTAATCAATTGTCATTATCAACAGTAAACATACTTCAATTGACAAATGTATACACTAAATTGAGAAAAAACAGTATCTGAAGTTGATATGTTCATATAAGGAAAGTTTTTAAGCAACATAATACACGTGTCCAGACAATTAATGCCAAAAATTAATGTGAATCGTGAGAAAATATTCGAAATTAATTACCTGTAAAAACTGACTGCTTTAACACCTTTGACGCTCCTACTGCTGCAACCAAACATACTGCAATTCACCATAGTAGATTTTCATTTATTATAACGTAAATATCCAACAAACAAAGCCAAGCACAGCGACAAAAGCATCCGGTAGAACCATTATGCGTATGTTGTCAAACAAAACAAAATGGCCGCCAATTTGTTGCTAACCGACATCGCTTGCGTTCTATGAAACATGGTGATAGGGCTTCTCTATAGGTTGATGCATTATTACTCTGAGCTCGTGACTATGTATAAGTAGTGTGCAGGTACATAAGCTTAGTAAATAAAGCTTTTATTTTTTTCGGCTAAATTTAAATTATGACTTTGTAAACTTTCTGTGATTGTGTTTACAGAGATAATCACGCCATGTTTACACACATTCGAGAACGTATCTAGCTGTCGCTTATCTAAACAGACACTCCATGTAAATATGCATATCTAGGTAAAACACATAAATAATATTAATACAGGTAGGTACAGAAATGATTAACGTGGATGCATTCAGCTTTGGAATGTTTAGAAATTTTAAACGTTTGTCATTTTGATATATGACAGGTAAAACGAGTTTTTGTTATTTTTTGCTTAGAATAAAATTATATGAACAGTAAACGCAGCTTGCACGAACTATAATACAGTCTCTGACATATAATAAATATACACATTATTGCTATATTAACTTAATTAAAGATAGTTTATAAAATATAGAATAAACTTTAAAAAAAAAACGAAATAGTATTCACAGAACCCTTGTAAACATTATATACTCGTAATAAAGAGTAAAACTCGTACATACATTGGAACCTCTCACAGGGATTACGTTCTGCACAGTATCGTATAAAAAATATACTAAAAAAAGAGCAATGCTGGATGGGTTTCCTTGAATAAAAATCAAACAAACAAACCATCACGCCGTTTCCCCCTGAAGGTAGGCAGAGAGAATAGATCGCCATATCACTATATCTTTGCATACATACCTTGCTTTCTCTACATTCATACACCTACTCATGTTCATTATTATTCCTACTTTTGACATGTCCGTCTTCAAATATTTGATGGACTTAATCGTGCCATATCACTCTCGGTCTTCCTCGTTTTCTGAATCTATCAACATTCGCATCGTAGAATAAAAATCAATTCGTGATTTTAAAAGAAAAAAGAAAAGGTTTTATTTTTAGTTTCAATTTTTTTTTACCTTATTTTTTTTAAACGTGGTAAAAAAAATTGTACTTAAGATTATTCAAAATATTTTTTATATATTTAGTATACGCCAATTAAGTCAAAGAGCTACGTGGGGTATTCCAATTACAGGAAGTATAATTATAGTTTATTACTACGAGTATTAGACATTGTTAAAAATGTTTTCGAATAATTGTCTTTATAAACGACTATTTACAGTTTCATTGTGATATGATTTGTGGAAAACTATCACGTGAAATCAAAGACTTGTTCAAGAAACTATTTAAAATGACTTTCTTTTAATATATACACTTTGTAAGACGAATGCGTAAATAAATTAATCAGAGTATCAGATAACACGCGGGAAATAACACCTGCCTAAGTTATTATACAGTACTATACAATATAAAAATTTATCGCTTAAAATAATTATTATGCCTTGTGCAATATGACAAATTGATCATCTTTTCGTAACGTGAACATTTGGAATATGTTTGTTTACGGTTATTGTTTACTATTTGATTAGTTTCCTTACTTGGGCAGAACGAATTTAGGTTCCAAGAATTCTAGCAATAAACCACTGACAAAATGATCAAACTTTTGTTGCAAAATTTCAACTCTGTGAGCTTTTTAAATTTATTTTTTTTGCTTACCCGTTTTAATATTTTTAATTAACATGGATGTTTTGGGCACTAATCACCAGGAATTTTTTTTTTTAGAATATACTGGTTATAGAGTTAAAATATAAGCAATCTTTACTTTAAAAGTATCAATTAGTCTTGTTTTTATTTTTTTGAGTAAAATAATATATCAAGGGGAAAAAACACAACGAGAATTAGTTTAAAATTAAATCAAAATTGAAATCAAAATGAAAAAGTTATGTTAAAAGTATCCAGTCAGTATTAACATAAGTAGAAATAATATTACAAATAAAAAAAAACTTATTGAAAGTAATTAAAAAGCAAGAATATTCATTAATAAGAATAAAAAAAATGATCAAATGCAAAAAAAACATTTTCAATAAGGTAAAATATATGTATCTTTATTTTAAAAAACTTAAAAAAGAACAGATGAAAGGCACCAGTAAAAGAAATAACAATAAATTAAAGTTAATAAAAAATATGTATATATAATAATAACATTTTACGGTAAGAAAAACAATGCATTATTATTAAAAGCAATTCTAAAAGTAATCAAAAGTAGTCAAAAATATACTAAGAATAATTAAAAGAGAAAAAAACAGTATTTCAGGTAATCTTTATAACTTTAAAATATAAAGTTGAAGCAAAATTAAAAACTAAACTAAAAAATATATATCAAAGCGATATTAATAGTAATAAAAAGTTTGAGGAAAGAAATTTTATCAAAAATAACAATGTCAAAGTATGCAATGTAATATAAGACAAAAAAAGGTAAGTACTTATTATAATAAAATCAACGAGACTTTTTTTCAAAGGTTTTCAAATAATTGTAATCCTGTGTGATATATATCTACTATCTATATGATTCAAAAAGCTGTTTTTCATGTTGTCCAAGATCTACTTTAAAACGAATTCTGACAATAGTTCGTACTGACGTTAGGTATAACTCACATAGCTATAATAGAGGTTTTTTTTTTACTGTTAATTCGTTTTTAAAATGCTTAGATACACGTATAATAAAATTAATAATTTTTTAGGCATATCCAATAAGTTTATAGTACATATGTTATTGAAATGTCAGTTTTTAGTCCAGAACAACACCAAGATTTTTTATTTCTGGAACACGGTGCAAGACTGTAACCGATGGAGAATACGAATAAACTATCTGATTTTTTATTCGCGTAAAGATAATAGTTTTGCATTTAAGCAGATTTAATATCAGTTGATTATTTATACAATAAGTAGAGAATTTTTCAAGATCTTCTTGCATGTCAAGACAATTCTGTAGGAAAGTGACTTTCTTGTTAATTTTTGTGTCGTCGGCACATATTTCATATTCTAAAAAATAAAAGACCCTTCCCTTATCATTAATATAAATAACAAACAATAAAAGACCCAAATTCATAATATAATATTTATAAAAGCATATTTCCGTTTCATCTTTATCTAAAACCGGTGCCCAAAATATGATATATTCTTAAAGATACGTAATTTTCTACTATATGCAGTTCAGGATGGTGTAGGATGGGTTGTGTTTTTTTAATTTAGGTTAAAATGATTTAATATTTGATATTGATAAACGGAGCTTATGACCTACATTTGCTGGTGACCTACTTATGCTGGCAAATAGGTAGATTGCAATGCAAGGTTATTACACCACATGACAGGTCATGACCGGCTATAGCAGGCCATGTAAGGCCATTGGCGGCCTCCGTGGTGTAGTGGTCAAGACGCTTGACTCACAGACGGAAGGTTCCGGGTTCGATTCCCGGTGAGAACACAAAAATTAAATGTGATTTTTCTCAAGCCTGGGTGTTCTGTGATGTAATTCACCGCTGTAATTGGGCCTCCTGGCCTGTTGTGGTGCAAAAATAAAATAAAATAAAATAAAATAACAGCCAATAAAAGTTCATAAACCCTGTAAATGCGTAGCAAGTATAGTCCTGTCCTGTCCTTATGGATATACATATCAACTAACTCATATTAATATATAATATTATTGGCATTTAAATTCTTTATGAAAGTCGAAAGAAGAATTTACTCAATTACAGTTATTCGAATTAAATTTTTAACAATTTTCGTTGTAATAATGTAGATTGTTTTTATCCTGCGTAAAACAATAAGATTATTGTTATTTTTATGATGTCGTAACTGGAGGTTAAGGTCACCGTTTTTATAACCTATAAGCCATAATCTTCCTGTTATATTATCATAATCATACACCCTTTTATATAGTCAATTATACGATTTACATAGCTTAGTTTTCTTACTTTAATTTTACGGAATCGATCGTAAAAATCCTACACTAAAAATATTTAATTTAATATCTGGGGTATAAATTATGATCTGATACAGTAAAATGCAACTTTTCTGACATCAAATAACTTATATCGTTAAACACACTATTAAAGACATTTTTTAAAGTATTTTTTGAACTTTGATCTTTTTAAGCGTACTAACAGATATTTTGTACTCACTACATTTCCTACCTTCTATTTTATTGTGTCTACTTATGTTATTTGGTAAAACAACAAACAATTTGGTTTGATTAATATTCCTTAGAAAAACTTAAATATTTCAGTGCAGTGTATCCAGTGCGTATATATTTTTTTTATCAAAGATATCAAAGATTTTTGATCAAAGGTCTCAGGTTCAATTCCTTCTCTACAAAAACTCGATTTCCATTTTTCCAGCACAAGTTATTTACGACTTTTAAAAAATGGTCTGAAAATTTTAATATTTTAGAAAATAATAAGAACTCGAGTAATCAACTGTTTATTTAAAAAAAATATCAAATCGAAATAAAAGAAGCGAGAATTTGATGAAATGAGTTTAATTATGTTGTGTTTGAAAGAAAGAAAACACACATTTTATCTTAAAAAAATAATGTTCGACTCAATCCCTTCTATGACTAGCAGTTATATCGTAACAATTTGGCTACTTTTTCTGACAAATCTAGCAACATTTTCGAAATGATGCGTGTAACTTTTATATACTGCAAGAGATGTTAGTTTGTTTCCATCAGCTGTTTTCAACCGCAGATTTAACGTAGCCAAATAGGAAATATTATAGTCAACTCAAAGGATCGTGAATTCCAGGAATTAATAGAATAATTTCTGGAAATTATTCTGTCAAAATAAATGTCAATTTATAGTTTCAGTTATTTCATAGTTTTACGAAGTAGTGTTGCTAACTCCTTGTGTTAGAATTGTCAAACGTAGAAGATAATAATCTTTAAATAAGCAGAGCTACATGCATAATTCTAGGATTTATCTTTTGGTGACTTATATGAAAGGCGTCGGAGTTTTAAAATAATAATAGTTGAAATCCAATCTAAAGTTATGACATTTATGAAATTACTATAGCGATCATGGGTTATTACGATACAAGTAAATATAGTGTTTGCTATCATTCGTGTTTGCAATATGGTCTTGGTCATGAGTATAAATGACAATATTCGACAAAAGCCTCCCTTATAATTTGCCAAACTCACAGTGAGAAGGGTAGTGAAAGTAGCAGAATTAAATTAAATAAAAATCGCGATATATGAAATAAAATTTTCAAAAGAGTTTATTGACAAAAAAAATGTTCTTTTTTTGTATGAATTAAAATGATAGGAAGACCCACCATTTTGCGAACGGTTTGGGTATGCGAAGAAATGTACTTTCAGTTTCACTAAGAGCCCTATACGTTTGGCTAACTGAACGGTGATTTTGAAAGTAAATCAACACATTGACATTTATTGCAACAGTTAAAAAATAGATATTTTAAAGAATGGAATATGGAAGTCCAAAAATTTGTTAAGATAATGACCTGTCGTTGGCTGGTTAAAGTGGCCACTTTACACAGTGTGTAATATTCTCCATGTTTTATTTTAAAGTTTGACTTTTATAAACTAAATTTTTTTTCGGCTGCAATATAATATATATCCTTCAAAAACCCCCTAGGGAGTAAAATCCAGCCCTGTTTTCAAATATTAAGATATGCTCAAAACATTGTTGATTAAACTTAGACAATTTAATTTGCAAGCGTTATTCAAGTGTCAGGTTTTCCATTAATCTTAATTTGAGTATTGTTACAGAGCACAAAGTAATAAAAAAAAACTTGTCTCATTAGTTTGACATAATCGAAAATTCACCACGGCAAGCACCCGTTATAAACGTAGTTTGTTAACGAAATTGATAGATATCTCCACAAAGACGGATAATAAAACATAAGAAAACGTATTACATTTTAATAAGGGTGACGGTTTTTATAGTAAACTTTGTGCATCCTTATTTTTTCGTAAAATAAACACTTCGATTTAAGGCCGGTGTGTATAGTTTTATTAACCTAATCGATTGTTTCGTTTATATTTTTTAAACATAATAACACTAGCAATCAGAGTTCAGCTTTTTTAAAATAACAAATAAATAATTGCATTTTTTTCAATTTTATAAAGAATCAAACAAATAAAATAATCCTTGATCAGAAACGATCCATATAATATTAAGTTAACACAATTTTATGTTATAAATAAAATCAATAAATAAACGTAAAACATCAGGGCCCTGATTATAATGGAAAAGTAAACAGAGTTTTCTTCGACTGTCTATAAAAAAACCCGATATTTGTGTACTAAAATGAGTAAATTTGCAATAACATTTAAAGTATCTTCGTCGATTACCTATAATTGAACACGATTAGAAGAAAAAAATAAATGCTTATTTAGCTTTTAAAAATTGAAAATAAATGATAACTTCCCAACGTAATCGGGGCCTAGCTGTGATAATTTCGTGTTTTTATTATTTGGATAATAAGCTAATTAAAATGTTATTATACTGTGTAGATATCATTATTCCATTTCGCACCTGGTGGTGGATAGTGTGATGCGTTGGTACACCAATCCAGTGTGTCTTGATCTTTTTTGTTGTTGTTGTAAAGGTAGAGTGATAGGCCTTACGCTTCAGGTACCAGTCCAGGGATTATGAAATATTCCAGTATAGGTAAAAACACAATTTTAAAAAGTGAACATACATTATATGAAATAATTGAGAAGGAAAGTATGCAAAATTGACAGATAAAATTTATTTGATAATTGGTCACAGGTAATAATTTATTATTATTTAATAGGAAATCACATCGTTTGGTTTAAGGTATGAAAAATAAAAAATAATTTCCCATGACGAATCAAGAAGTTAATTTAAATGAATAAATAAACGCTGTTTTACATTGCGTGTGTAAAACATTAACCTTTGACGTGAAATCGACGTTTCTAGATAGATACGCGCAGAAGAAATGAGTTTCTGAATACACCATGTTGCAATGTAAAATGCACAACGAATAGATTAATTTACTGGCCCAGACTATTGAATACATCAACTTTGTATTCAATTAGTTAATATATGTATACTGCTTATTGAAATATTCGTTCGACATGAGCTGAATGACCGGTAATTTATAACTAAAAAAATAATTGGAAAATTAATTTTTAAAAATTCGCACATATTTTCAATCATTTAAGCGGGAATTATCGTATTATGAGTTGTATTACGATATTTTTGTAATTCTCTAAAATAAAACTCTTCAAATGAATGGATGCTTATTTTTCTGCCTCCTTAAGTACTTACATTTTTTTATGTAGTATGAGTACCTACTTTGAACATTTTCAATTATGCCAACTTAATTCAAGACTAAAATAAAATATTCCCTTATTCATATTTTGAAATTATTTATATACATATACATTTTTTATATTTATATTTTTTGTATGTATATACATTAATTAAGCCCTACGGGAAATTGAAGATAAAAATTTATTTTTGTACCGTAAATATTAATTGTAAGGGGAGGTTCCATAAAAATGTATGAAACAAATAATTACAATTATTTGAATAAAAACGAATTACTTTTCATGATGTTAATAGTTTTTCGAAATCTAACAATAATACGAGAATTTTTATAGATCTACGGTTTATGGTTAATCAGCTGACCAATCAGCAAATTTTATCGAGAAGAGGAGGAAGAGAACTAGAGACGTCACACGCGAAGTAATTAAAAAAATAGAAAACTCATAATAGGGTAGTGGTGATAAAATTACATAAGTTTAAAGTTGATGTCGGTATCTAGATGAATGAACAATACAGTCATGTGTGTGAAATAGAATCAGAACCCAAACCGAGTATTTTTTACTCGACGGCTTCTCTTAGTGAAAGATCCTACCACCCGCTTTTAGCCGGCCCGCGTGAGCCGTGCATATTTTTTGGGTATAAATAGGCCGCAATGCCCCATAATAATTCAGACTCATTCTACTACTCGTGTTTGAATCATCTCTCCGCTCTTCTCTCCGCCGATACCGACTACTCTACAAGACTTTCGCCTTCCTTTTGGATTTGACTATTGGATTTCTCACTCTACGGATCCCGACCGCGGCGCTTGCTTCTGGATATAAAAGTCCTTTACACAAGTAAAATTGTCTTTAATTGTAGTTTGGGAAGAGCGGGCGCTGATTTTTTCGTTTCCGCTGCCTTACAACTTACAGTCGGCTGAATGGCCCGGTGAATGTGGTAGACGGGCTAAACTCGCCGTTAGAGGGTCAGGTAAATTACTCACAATGTAATTTAAATCATCAATAAAATTTACAGGACTAGACTGGACATTGTAATTTGGTTGTAAATGGAAATAAAGCACAATTTTAGCAATGATGTTACTTTTTACAGCCGAGTAACTTTAAACAAGTTAGTCCTAGGAAAAAATGCTTCCTATTATTTATGTAGGAAGTTATATTACCTTCAATTTTGTATTTGAAATGTGCTTCAGTAGGAGTGATAATTTGCAAGATTTATGCTAAAAACTAAAAAATGATACTTTTTAACTCCCCCCCCATCCCAGGGACTTTTGACACACATCAACCCAAGATCAAAAGAAGCGTTCAAGACTGTTTTGAAAACTCCAGAATTTGTTTCCCTCATTTTGTCTAATTTGACTGGACTATAAAAAAACTTCTTATAAAAAAAAACTATTCTTCTGTAGTTTTTTTTATTATTATTGCAGTTAAGATAATAATAAATATTGTTATTTGGCAAAGAATTAAGAATAGTCCAGAAAGAGCGTACAATCATATTTGATTACATCGGACTATGTCCAATAATTCCCCCACTTAGATACACTTAATATTGCCAGATCGCGAAGAATATAACCATAACACAATTGTAAGGTAAACAAAAAACAATTTGTTAATATTTCTAAAATTTTATTGTGCACTCGGAAACATTGATTGACACAACAGAGTAGATAAATAAAGGGTCATTTTTTAAGAGTAATAAAATAAATAATCTTTGAACTTAAAATATAAATCAAATTTTATTTTACATAAAACAGATATTTTTATATCATGTTCAATAATATTTTATGTTTTTAAGATAATGTTGGTCAAATGTTCACCACGACGTTGTTTAATCCAAGGTTCAATTTTCATTATTTTTTTTATTATATGAGCAAAATAGGGTAAAAAATTTTACTTCTCTGGCAACACTAACGAAATTTCCATTTTAATTCTTCGACAATCTGACAGATAGAAAAATAATTCAATTTTTGAGTAATGCATTTGTGACAAACACATTTATTTGATAATTACACATGAAATGTGATTGCACCCTGTTTTTTTAGGATCCTAGCAGTATTTATACACTTTAAAAGAACAAAACACGGCATGGTTAAATACGAATTAGGAGTTGCGTACTAAGCGACGTATACACATAAACTAATGGGTCAAAACGTAAACCTACTCATTTATGAGTAGTTGAGTCACCTTCTGTTTGATGTGCGTATGCGGTTTCTGGACTCTTCTTAAATCTGTTGTTTGGTTATTTTTCTTTTGTTTTTCTTGAACCGAAATACGAAAATTATTTTTGGCTACTGATTTTGTTTTTTATGTGAGACGTAAAAATTGTACGTTCTAGTAAATTTAATAAATTATTTGATACCTGAGTATGTAGTAACCTTCATTGCAATAGTAGTAAAAACCTCTATGTGTACCTTTGTAGATACGTCAATGTACAAAAGGTATTATTTGAATAATATTATCCGGTGGATTAATAGTGCACTGAATCAATTTGTGTAAGCAAATGTGGAACACAATATTGCATTCATTGGTTCACCTGCCTCGTCTAAATGATCAAGCATTATTCATCCTAGAAACGATTATAATTCCGACAGCTTGGGAACTACATGTATAGCGAAATGCTCTTATATCGTACGGCTCATTTAATGCGTGAACCGTTATCAAACGATTTAATTTCTCTGTCAATGTCAATATAGTACGCACGGATAAATCTCAATTCATCAAACGTATTTTAGTTATCAATCAAGACGAGCTTTGCAATAAGGATGTTCAGTGCTACGGGAAATTGGATGAAAAAATGTTTTTTAGCACGCGGTAAAAATTTTCTTCGTCACTGTGGATACAAATAAAAGTATATTATATTACAGTGAAATATATAAAATTTTAATTGGTAACTTTCTACACCAGATAAATAAGTCATTGTCACGTTTTTTTTTACGTGCAGTCTATTATGTTCACTTTGACAAAAACGTGACAATGTTTTTTTTTTAAAGAATTTGTTAATAGACTATCAAATTAAGCCATTTTTTTCACAACACTATCATTGCTTGATTTAGAAGTACTTGTGAGTATTTAAAGTAGTTTAAAAAAAATGCATTTTCGATAAACTTTGGGGTACAATTTTTTTATTTTTTTTTTAAAAGAAGTATTTGCGTTTTTATGATTTACCCAAATATTTTATTTTAAGGGTCATTATCAACGAGTTGTGAATAACTATCAAAAATTCTCAAATAATTCCTCCGGTTTACAGAAAATAAACATTATTCATCATTTTTTATGCTCACAGGAATTAATTCAGGTTTAAAAGATTTCAAATTCACATTCTTTTAAGCGGTTTTTTTATTTCTATTCGCTCTCAATTCCAAACTAACGCTTTGTTTGCTCCACTTGCCCAAAAGAAAAGCCGATAATACTTTTCTCAGCTTTACACAGTGCACAAAATTTGCCATCCGTCTTAGACATCTCATTTCCATAGCATGGTTTTCCGATTCCATACTTCGTTTCCACATAAGGGAAAGTAATGTGATTTAATATTATACACGGAATATATGGGTGGTGTATGAATACATTTCACCTTGCAATGAATACTGTAAGATTATGGAAATGTAGAAACTAGTACACTGTGAATATTATGATCTATTTTGGGGATGATCTCAATATTCATGAAGCACAGATCCCTTTACCAGGTTTTCGGCTCCTTCCCTTGTCGCCTACGCTTAACATTCGTGCGAGGGGTGAAAATATTTCAAAGGAATGAAAAAATAAACAAACCATCGAAGCCGTTCTCTTACTTGCTAACCCTTAACTGTTCGTGTTACTACCAGCTTTTTGAGAATCTTTTTGTGTTTTTTTGTTATAATATCTCTGAAATAGAATATTATTGAATCTGTTTTGTTAATTTGACAATATTTTGAATTAGTCAAAAATTTTGTAGACAAGAACTCGATTTTACCCCTTCATGGAAGCATTGAGATTAATACACTAGGCCAGGGATAAATAACATTTTAAAGAAGAGAATATGGAGGTTTAGGCATTACTGGGCTTGCGTCATGTCAGGACTTTTCATGACCTATCACGAATTGTCTCTGAAGAACTCAATTGTATACCAATGAAAAAGAGACTGATATATCTTTGGACGGAATCCCATATCCATCCAGCATTCCTCGGTTTCAATTTCTTTTTAAAATTCGCTTCTAAATGAAGCATGCGGATATCACCAGACACTTCCGAAAGACTTTATCACCGACTATTCTTGTTTACTTTTGTTCAATCTTATATAATCCCATTTCCCCAAGTGCAAAGTACTAAGCATTTATTATTAATATAATCCGCTGCAAAAATTAACTTGATATAACCATACTAAATTAAATACGTTTTTGCAGTCAGTTCAAGAGTTTTTTACCAGTAATTGGGCTTCATTGTGACGGACATCGTCAAGCTGGTGGGAGGCAAAACAAAACCATATCTTTTATAATGCAGTTCCACTAAGAAATGTAGATGAATTCAATATGGCAAATTTTATTTTATATCTTGATGTTGAAAACCCTATCCGTACAACTCATGTATTATTCGGAAATATTTCAATGCCGCACCGAACATCTACGTAAAATTACATGTTAATGTAACTTCCCGCAATAGAAATGTATAGAAATTGTAAGTACGTACAATTACGCGCAAACTTCATCGCTCAGTGAGTTGATGATGCAGTATAAGCCGTGAAAATACTTCAAAACCTACTGAAAGGGCGCGGTAGGCCATTCCAGGAAATAAAAATGCCTAATGAGTTAGGAAGATGTTTGTTAAGTTCAATATGCTTCATTCAATATGACCGAGCACTCTTTAAAAAAATTCAATTAATATTTAAAAAAAAAAAACTAAATAACACATCTACTGAATTTCTTGCCGGAATTGAAACAAGTATTGTCCTTTTATTAGGTGACCACGGATTGATCTTTAATAGTATTTCTGCATTTTTTCCTACACACCTAAATACATTTTTAGTAAATTAACCAATATCTAAAAAGAGTACAAAATTACTCATTCCAACGAAATAATACAACATTTGTATTTTATTTATTCATTTAACACTTCATATACATATACAATTTATAAACATATAATAGCGGGCATATTGCCTTAACGCAATTTCTTTCTACCTACCCAAATTATTCAGTTTGAGAAAATTACAAGTAGGTACATAGATATATTCTAGGCAATTATTCAGAATCTTTTAATTTTATAGAAACATTTAAATTAAAAATTTACCCTATACTATGAAGAGAGGAGAAAATGGAAAGGAAAGAATAAGAAGAAAGAAACAACTCAAACATTTAGATAGTGACATTTAAATCTTGATTTAAATGTAAATAAAGAATGGGTCTCTAACATTAGTGGGTAGATTATTCCACAATCGAGCAGCTACTACTGTGAAAGATTAGGCAAGAAAATTAGAGCATCTAAGGGGTATTAAAAGGGTTTTCTCTTATTCTCTTGTATGGCTTTTATATTTACACAGATATAAATAATACTACGATTTTCATAATTAAATTTTTGTTGTGGTCAAATTAGGTACTTTTTCTATGTATGTGACATGAAAAACGTCTAAAATCAGAACATTAAAATATTCAATATAAATTATATATACTCGTAGGTAGGAAGAGTTTATTCAAATGTTTAATAAACTTCGCATATGTGTACGTATCAAAAAGTTTTCATGTAAATTATTCAAATTTACACGCTTCCTCAAGCGAATACAAATACTGTATGTTAACTTGGTTTATCGACAGGCACAGCACACACATTAAGTGTTAATAAATATTCTAAGGTCAACATAACAAAATATATATTTTTTTAATATTTTTTTTTATTTTGTGTTTTTTCCAATTTATGTGTTACTTTTTTTACATTAAAGATAATGTTATAAGCGAGACATTTTATACAATTTTGAAATATGCCTTATAAAAAAAAAAATCAGAATAACAGATAATAAACGTTTTGTATATTCGTTTGGTCTTTATTTCTCGTCATCAAATCAAATGCAACTTTCCAATACTACTTTCTTTCATCATCCTCCCCACCCCTGATCAATTTGCTTCTTTTTTCCTTCCCACTTTTTCCTTGTTAAGTCCCTATTTTTTTCAAAAAAATATCTGAATAACATTGATTTCATTAATTATTATTGAACTTATTATATAGTTTTAACCATCGTCGCTTTATTTTATGTCTAAAAAAAAAAATATATTGGATGGCAAGCCCTACTATTTTTGTGTACATAATTCAAGTTTCTATTTATAATTATTTAATTGGGAAATTTGTTTGAATTCTAAATAAATAAAGTGAAATATAATAAAATAATCTCAAATACATGTAAAACTCAATAAAAACACATCAAATAAATTATTCCTTTGCAAACGTTAGAAACCCTTAAAAATAAAGTTTGTAGGAAATGAGTTATGTTTTTTGATTGTCATTTTTGATACAATATGTTCAAAATGAACTAGATCCGTAAATTTATAAAAATAAATAAAATTAAAAATCATTAAACCAAAAAAGAAATCAAAATATGATTATTTTTGCAGCTAAAAAATATTTTATTAGGTATATATTAAAAAAAAACATTAACCTTATTTTTTATGTTAAATACTTTTCCGACATAATAAAATTATTAGAAAATTAAATGAACAAGGCTCGGTAGTGTTTTTTCAATTTTTCATAATTATTCTGTGCATTATTATGTATGATGATGTTTCTCGTATTAATGAATTCACATGTGAATAGACTACAAGTTGCATAACGACACAAGTTCCTGCTACAAGTGCTGGAATTAATTGCAACTGTAAATCATTAATCTTCCGGGGTTACAATATGAAGTGTAAATGGTTAGCCACGTACTTTAATAATATGTATGTACGAAACTTAACTAAATTATAATTAAATACCTGCACATTACAAGTTTCACCATTCTAATCACAAGTTCTGTGCTTTACACAAATATTTGTTTTTTTTTTTTTTACAAAAAATAGAAATGTATATCAGTATTTAGATAGAATAATTAAACAAATAAGAGATATGAGTTGCTACAAAAATCCCACCAAGTCACCTTTTGTGACTTGTTGGAAGAGATTTACTTATATAAAATTTATTCTACATAAAAAAAATATCTTCGTATCTGCACAATAACAGTCAAAGTAAAAAACAGACTTGGACCTATTTATTTATTCAAATACAAAAATTAAGTTACATTTGGTTGAACGTATTTCAGCTTTTTTGGTAAAAACCCGTGTTTAGCTGAAACGTGTTATATAAAAATTAATTATGGTAAAATTCTAATCTCATTTTACATGTATTCTTAATAACAATGACAAATAATATTTATAAAAATGTACTAAATAAAAAATTACCAAAATTTCAAAAACCATTAATACAAAAATAAAAATGTCAATTAACTGAGTGTTAGTAAAAATATACAAATAATAGAAGAAAAATACAAACGAATTTTCATGTTCAAAAACCGATTTATTAATGATAATTTAATGCAAAACTGATATTTAAATTGTTAGTTATGACATTTGTTTCCATAACTGTAATTATTTCAAACAAAACTTCAAATATAATAATGATATATAAAAACTTTTTTAAATACCGGTTGTAATTTAAAACAATATAAAATTGCATTAAAGTCCTACAAAGAAATACAATTTCAAAAAATTAAAAATGAGTACATGATAAATGTGCCTAAGCCAATCACAGCTTTATGAAGAATAAAAAGTACATAAAACTGAACTAAAAATACATAAAACCATGAAGTAAACACAAACAAGTGATTAATTTGAAAAATTATTAACATCATTAACTAAAGGTATTCTTGCGGTTCCTCAAATAAAGACAATTTTTGCACCAAAAAACTTAAAAATTATAAAATATCGATGCTTCAATAAGGTACCTCAAGAAATTACTTATTCATAAAAATATAAATTCCTAGCTGAAGTGGTGAAAAAAGAG
Organism: Micrasema longulum; assembly: GCF_059751315.1. Classification (NCBI taxonomy): domain Eukaryota; kingdom Metazoa; phylum Arthropoda; class Insecta; order Trichoptera; family Brachycentridae; genus Micrasema; species Micrasema longulum. The sequence continues at coordinate 72,233 of NW_028278930.1, read as the reverse complement.
TGGCTCCTTAGAATAGGAAGAAGTCAGCTGGATGAGGTTCTGAGAATAAGAATTTAATGCTGCCTTCAATCTTCAATAATCGATGTCTATTTTTTATTCAGAAGATTTTTATATTATTTTTATATCTGTAATTTTTTTATGTATTTTTTGTTTTTTGTAAATTTAGACTGTTAGTTGCCAATTTAAAAAAAATGATTCAATTTAAATTTAATTTTGTCTTATATGTTTTTTTATCTTTGTTTTTCTTTTTTAACATTTTCGTAAATGTTTTAAGTATTGGATTAACGTAATTTTTTTATTTTTATTGCAATATTATATTCTTATTGTTTAGAACAAATATTTTTGTATCTAGTGAACCTGTTGCAATTGCAATGCATTTCAATTCAATGTCGAATAATTATTTTGTTTTATTTTGAAATGCATGTATTTACTATATTTTTTTCGCCAATTAACACCGTATATTGGCATCGAACCTGAATTAATAAGGAAACACAATTTAGTACTTGCTTTGAATATTATTAAATCAAGGGTCAATATAAAAATTACGTTCTAACAAAATTATATTCAAATATAATCTTTACATTCACACCAAATGATGCCTACAATACTGAAATTGTGCACCTAATAATATAAAGTATCTCTATCGCCGCGACGTCAAGGGACAAAACATTGAATATTACCGTGTAAAATCACCACTCAGTATAAAATATGATCAATGACTGAGTTCCATACAACGACGATTAAAAAATTAAAGTTTTTAGCTATATTGCTCATTATATTTTTTTTAAAGTCGGCCTCGTGGGGTAATGGTCAGCGCATTTGCCTACCATGCAAGAGGTCCCAAAGTTGATTCCCGACATGGACGAGGTAAAATACATTTAAAAAAAAAGTGTATTTACACAAGAATATTTCGTTGTCCCTGGACTGGTACCTAAAGCGTAAGACTGATCAGATTATCTTCATGTAACAAAAATGATCAAGATACGCTGCGATTGGTGTACGAATGCAGTACCTTATGCACCATTAGGTGCGAAAAGAGAATAATAATGATATAAAAAAAATATTTTTTTACATTTCTAAAAATTCTCATTAAAAATTTTGGTTTTATCTTGTTAGATGTTTTCATGTAAAAATAAATCAACTTAACACTTTCTCAGCTCCATAACTAATAAAAACATTATGATAATTTGCATAAACAACTATAATCCTGAGACAAGTTACTATTTTGTTTAAATTTTACATAAGTAATTATAAAAATATATCTTTAATTCAAATAAACTGATATTAATAATCAGTTAATAGGAATAAGTTAATGAGTCAAAACTTTCTTTAGCCATTTCTGAAATATTATAATTTCTAGCTATAGTTTAATCGATTACGCGTAAAACAACAAAATAAAATATTTAGTCAAAGTGTCCAAGTCTTTTGGCTTATCTACATATTTATTGAATTAGGTTATAGTCCCGTGTTAGTTTCTTACATATCCGAGGTTAGCTTATTTACAAATTGTGGGAAAAAAACCGCAAACATAGAATATACAAATAAATTATAAGAATTCAATTATATGTAAATAAAGTCGTATATATCAACGGAGACAAATAAATTTTAGAGGAAGAAAATAAATAAGTCTTGTCATTAAGAAAGCGTATGATCTGTTTTTGGCTGATTCAATAAATCACGTTATGCTTTGAATAACATTTTGAGTTGATTTTTCTTCAGTCAATTGTGTCTATAGACAGACCCAAAACTTAAGAATAATAAAATACTATCAGAACGACAGCCAATAAAGATATTTTCTCTTTTACATAAAATATGATCTGGCGAAGTTTAAAATGGTTATTTTTTTACTATTATAAAAATAATCATAATGCGAAAAATGTAAAAAGGAAACCAGGTACATAAAAAATATTATTTACGAAGTTTTTTATTGTTTTTTCGTATAATTTAGCTTCAAGTAATCTTGTTGCCTAAAAATCATAATATTAAAACTCACGTCTTTCATATTCAACAAATGCCATAAAGAAAATATATTAAACAATTTATTTTCTCCGCTGATAAAATTGTGTCGTAAATCAAAAGCAATATTTTTGGGAGACAGCATCTGTTTTACCATTCAGATAAATCTGATCTTATTATTTTTGTTTTATGATGGCATTTGATATCTTTTACGGTGGTTTCACCTGTAATTAAAATGTCGAATTTACTCAGATCAGATGATAAAGATTATTTAAGAAGAGCTCATTTGACTTTTGTAATAAATTTCAATTAATTATTGGTTTTCATTTCAACTGTTTAATAACCGTCAGAATTAGAAATCATTTGCGGAAATTTTTGATTGAAAAAGTGATTTATACATTTAATTCTATATGTTTAAACTAACGTAACTCAGTACACTTCGAATATGCTATTTAGGCAATTTAGTACGGTTTCTGACATTTTATTACCGGCCTGGTCTACCCATGTATTGGTTTGTCATATTCTTTAGTTTCCTTTTATTATTTGGACGCCAAATATTGCATAAATCACCTCACTTATACATCAGTTAGAATGTATCTCGTAAATACAATACACAAGAGAAATGCTAGCCATGGTACACTGAAATATTGCAATGAAAAAACACATTTTACATACTTGATTGCCTTTAATAGTTTTTTAAACAATGTTTTGAGTATGTTTAAATGTTTGTAGACAGGCTGGATTTCCTCCCTGGGAAGTAATTAGGATCTAAATCTGTTGCAAAAGAGAGGGAAAACATTTTTGAGAAGGAATATGGAAGTCTAGGCATTTACAGAGCTTATAACTTATCATTGGCTGATTTAAGTGTCTTTATATCATTTATTTATTTTTATTTATTTATTTTATTTTACAAAACGCCCAAGGTGCATTTACAAAAAATAAACAAGTAAGAAGATACATGGTAAGTAATAATTTAAAAAATAAACAACGCTTTCTTGTAAACACGTAGAAACAATAAAAAGAATACTGCAATGCAAAATAAAAAGTGAAACTTTGCATAGTAAAAATAATAAAAATATGAACATAAGAACAGTGTTAGGGTAAAAAAGCAAATTGTAAATAACATGTTAAGAATTTAAACAAAAAAAATATACAAACAAACATATTAAAAAATAGTATTTACAAATTAATGTTAAAAACAAGTTATAAAAATGTATTATTTGTAACATTTACTTTTCTGCCGATGTTTAAACATCCACATTTCCACATATCTTCAAATTTCCCATCTGTTGACTTTTGTGAAGTCAAAGAGCTGAAACCTTTATCATGCAAGTGATATTCATTCGGCTGAACCAATTCACCTTTATTGTTTTCAGACATTGCCTAGTAGGTGAATTTGTCCAGCCAGATGAATCTCACCCACTATACCATATTAGAATATCCATGGAACGTTTCGGCCAATAATCTTGCAACATAGCAACGCTCGTCCACACACTTTGCGCGCAACTGAAGAGGCTCCGTGAAACCTGAAGTTAAAACTGATTCCACACCTTTCTTTCTCTCCCGATCTTGCGCCTAGCAGTTATTTTTTTTCCTCTGCTCAAGAAAGACCTCAAGGATAATCATTATATCTCGGAGGATGAGGTGAATTCAGCAATCAAATCCTAGATTCGAGAAAAGTTGGAAGAGTTTTTTAGTGATGGAATGAAAAAAAAATTACATGTTGGGAGAAATGTGTAAGGCTTATCGGTGACTAATTTGAAAAATAAATGTACAATTCTTAAGTTTTAGTTTAAGAATTATAATTTATTGTACTTTTTGCTCGATCTTGTAATTTGTTTTTGTTCATGTTCTATAAGCATTTGTGCATTACTTTGCAGCCTTTTTTTGTATTTTATTATCTCAATCTATAAACGTAAAGGCTAAATGGAGTTTTCAAATCAAACTGTTTTCATGCAATCCGGTTTGTCCATTTAGACTGAAACGCGACAATTATTTAACCTTTTTGGTGCAACTAGCCCTTAAGACATTATTTTTTATTTTTTTATTTATTTAACTTTAAAAACAATAAAAAACCAATAAAATGAAAATTTATTTTTAAAACAAGTTACAAAACAAATTTATAGAAGAAAAAAAAACTGGAGATACGTGTATAAAAATAGAAATTAATGTATTTATGAATTTTTTTCTCAAATCAATACCATTACTAATTGGAAAAAGAAAAAAGAGGAAATAGGAAAGAAGGAAAGATTATGGAAGAGAAAAGATATGTGATTTAAACAAAGATACTGTAGTTACGTCATTGATGGTGAATAGATGATTCCACAGTCGAGCCACATAGAACTATGTGTGTTAGAGAAGAAAGGAAAATTGTGGATGGGTATTAAGAAAGTACCTTGAGAATAAGAACAAAAAGGTAAATCATGAACTGATAATCGTTAAAAAATTTCGCGGAGGTATATGAGAGCGTTAGGACTATGAAGCACATTGAACTGAAGTGAGAGGGAGTGATAGTTTCTCCGCTGTCTAATTTTGAGCCATTTCAGTTGTCTACTACATTGTCTACTACCCAGCTTTTTTCCGCGCTAGCTGTATGTCATAAAATTTTGGGTAAGGAATTACTTACAAATAAAAATACTCTAATCAATAAATCAAAAAGCATTCTTTAGAATAAAAAAGACTCATTGAAAAAGCGGTTATTTTCTATGCAATATTAATTGAATAAGAATAGCTTACAAAAGACTTCGGAAGCATTGTGCCCAATTTGATTGGAGGCATTCATCGAGACAAGTTTTAGAGAAAGGTGTTAAAAAAACACAGCTAGAAAGAAAATACACCTTAGGTTTGTATGGAATATTCGTGACTATCTGCCATTTATTTGTTCATAAAACCTAAGTTATTAAAGATTATTTACCTACTTAATTCATCATCAAATGGTTATTATGCTTTTTATTGAAACTTGAGTTTCAAAATAATTCATAGGGTTTAAAGCCGATGTAAAAACAACTACTAATAGCATTACAACATAGTTTATTATTAGTTAAGTGCGTTTACGAGTAGTTTAAGTCAGCTTGGTTGTGTAGTGGTCAGCGCGTTTATCTACCATGCAAGAGGTCTCGAGTTCCGTACCCGGCATGGTTAATATTACGCTTTTATATTTCATAGACCTTGGACTGGCAGCTCAAGCGTAAGACTGATCCTCTTTCCTTCATAAAACAAAATTGATTACGATAAGCGGCAATTGGTGTACCAATGTAGTGCCCTATGTATCATTAGGTGTGGAAAGAGAAATGACGACGATGAGTTAAAAAAAGTGTAAAAGAATATTTTTTTTCATATAAAAAACACAAAAAATTCTTATTGCTTAAAAACCCCGTAAAAATCATCCCATAAAACGGGTTTTGGTCAAACGAATAGAGAAATATTAGGTTTTTTTTTACATTTTTGAAAAAAATAAAGGTCGAAGAAGTACTGTCTATCATTAAATATATTTTAAAATTTGTATTTTTGAACTCCCGCCAAAACAGTCATTCCATTGACAACGCCCCTAATACGTCACGATTCACGTTTATTTGTTCATGCCCATTCAAATTTGTTAAGAACATTGTCACCAATCTTGTAGTCACAACTACCAAGGCCAAACATGTTGCATTTTTCTAGCAACGTATTTTTACTAAATTTATTTATTACGTTCGTGTGTGAAAATATTTCTCGAAATAATTCATTATTCCAAAATACAATAAATCATTCTTAATCCATTTCACATACTTTTATCGGTATTCGTAGTATGTAATATTTTCCTATTGGAATTTTATCTCGCTGGAGGCTATTTTCCTTAAGTTTTTATATTCGTTATTATTTTAAACTCCATTTAAAGATAATTTATAATTATTTCATATTTGCAGTAAATGAACCATATTTCATGAATTGGCCCAATCCTAAGGTTACGGTAAGATTAGGGTGGCTTGATACCTATATATTATTTTATTTTTTGTATTAATTTAATTAATTTGTAATCATTTTTAAGGGAGATCTGTAAGTGAGTTTACATGCCATTAAATAAACATAATTCCTCTTGAAAAGTCTTTATAATACGATAAAAGTAAACCCCCCCTTCGTTATTTTACTGTGGTGTGAAAACAACCAATGCTGGCCAATACGTTAGCCAGTACGCTGACGCGCGTATTGGCAAATAAATCGCTAAACTGCCTACACGTTGGCAAGTTTTTCAGTATACTTCGCACAAAAAATCACCTGCATCCTCTTTGGTAGTTTGTAGGGCATTAAAAGTTGAGCCAACGTGTGGGTGCGATGACCAGCGCTCGGCCACAGCGCCCTTTGATGTGTGTTGAAAAACCGACAATAAACGCATGTGCCTGCTCTGCAAGCCACAAAAAGCCTCCTCTAACGTTGGCTATGGCCAGAGGCGTGGAATCGCTTGCTACATTTATGATATTTGAAAAGAAATCAAATAAATTTTAAGCAATATTCACCATAGTCATCAGTGATGCTTATTTAAAAATATGCAACAAAATAAAACGTTTGTTTAGCTGTTATGTTTAAAACAATTGTTTATTTTCGTCCAGTGTTTTTTAAAGGTCAAAAACAACTCGCTAAGCTTCATATTTAGAGGCTTGTCAGCAGATACAAAGGATATTAAAGGACGTTAATAATAACGCACTACAACACCTGACCCGAGATAATCCTTGAGAAAGTCATATGAACTCATGTTTAATTTGTTTTCCAAATAAATAAAAGTTTATTTTTTTAATTGAAAAAAAATCATTCATCAATTTACAATTGTCGGGAATTGAATTTAAATAGTTGGCTGTTCAACCAATAATTGTACCATGTCTGTCATACTCTTAAAAAACTGTGGTATATAATCATTTTGCGCGCGGTAATTCAACATTGTGTTACAACTAGTAAAAGACGGAATAATCTAAAGTTCAGACATTTGAGAAAAAATAACATTAAGACGCACTGTTTAATAATCAATTTTCCATTACTTATGCAAAAAAACATATAATTTAGCCCTGTTATAGCAAAATAAATAAAAATCATGTATTCACCGCTCATATTGCGTGCGTGCGTCCCCCATCACTGTCATTAACCGACTGAATCTGTTTCACACAAACGCCAGCCACAGAGCAGCGTCTCTGTCTTCCTTGTTATGAGTTCTATTTTTGTACTCTCTATTATTCAGCTTCATTGCTGTATTGGAGTCATATTTATTATTCGCGTAGCAAGGATAAATATTTTTTGTATTTAAAACCCAGCATAGTTAAACAAATTTAACTTTTTAAATCGGGTCTAAAAAGGCCATTTGAGATTACAAAAAAATCTACTTCATCGTTTGAAAAAAAGGAGAAATAAATCAAGTCTTGTAACCTATTGCATTTGCACAGATTGAAAAAAAATCAGTCATACAAAGAAGTATTTTTTTGGATTTTTCATATATTTTGCATCTCTCTTATACAGATGTCTTACTGAATAAACGGACATTCATTCTTCGTGTTATAAGGATAAATGTTTTTTGTATTAACATCCAGAATAGCTATACAAATTTTACTTTCCAAATCCGGTGTGAAATTGGAAGATTACAAAAAATACGACTTCATCATAATTTTTTAAAAAACGACAGAAATATCAAATCTTGGATCATATGTTGACTAGTGTGACATCACAGCCACACAAGAGTTAACAATGTTTGAGTATGTCTAAATGCTTGCAGACTGGCTGGATTTTCTCCCTAGGGAGTTATTCATATTTAAATTTATAGCAACAGAGAGGAAAAACATTACTGAAAAAGGAATATGAAAGTCTAGGCATTTACAGGGCTTATGACCTGACCTTGGTTGGTTTAAGTCAAATATATATTTTTTGAAATGTGTTATGCTCAAATTATTTATAATAAGGGATGAATTTTTGTGTTGAATGAGGAAGCACGCATTTCAAAATAAAATTTTAATGTTTGGATATTTGAGTAGGTACCTAATATGCATAGAATGATCGAGTACTTTTCAAAACAGGAACATTTTTCTCTGGATCCAACGTGATTTAAAAATGGTGCGATAAAGTTAAACATTAAATTCTGAGAAAAACCTGAATAAAATATTTTTTTGAAAGTTTTTTATACAAATAGGGCCCACGCACACTGATTGATCGAGAACAGGGAGGCAATTTGTCAAGATAAGAATTGTTTTAAGAGATGAAACTATTTATGGCGAATTTTTAAAGGAAGTTTTAATGAAGGCGAAGTAAAAAAAGGTAAACGATATTTTCAGTAAGTCAAAATTTATAAATTTAGACTTACAAAGAATTAAAAAAAAAAAAAAAAACCAGTAGGTTAAATAATTAAATTATTAGAATTTCACCCATATCAATAGAGCTTTCAGCTCTTTAACTTCGCTAAAGTCAGCAGATTGAGGAGTTTTTGTAAAAAAATCTGGGTTTCACCCCTATTATTTGGTCTAATGGGATCACTTAAACTAGCCGATTATAGGTTTTTTTTTGTAATTGCAAATTATTTGTACCTTGCTTTTGTTATGTGCAAGGTTTTATCGAATATATTTATCTTTGGGTTATATTCCGTTGACTTTAACATTTTTCACCATAGATAACCATAATAAAAATAAATCAGAATCAGAATAAACAAAATAACTCTAGAAATATTACATTGACAAATAATAAAAAAACGTAAAAGTTGGACACAAAAAAAAGGAGCTTTATACCACCATTGAATAACTTAATGAACTTGATTGAGCTGATGATAGGTTATAATCTTCGTAAAAATCTAGACTTCCATTTTTCCCCTTAAAAATGTTCTTCCTCTCTGTTGCAATATACGAATATATAAATATATCAATATTTTTATGAATTGAGATGAAGGTGTTTGTTTTTTATACTACTCGGTGCGCTGCTTAAATTTCGTTTGTTTTTTGAATTACCATTTTAAGTTCATAAATTTTAAATAAAGAATGGAGGGCGAGTTTAATGCATTTTAAAACGAGTAAATCTCGGAACGTCTTCGTGAATAGGGAACATTATGTCGTTATTTGGAAGCTCTGTCGCACTTTATCAAATAGCGAACTCCCGTATGCATTTTTGAGAATTTCATTTGATTGAATTATTTAACATTCTCGACAAAGCAACACCTGAAAACAATTTTCCAAATTTTATACTTCGTAGACCTGTTGGTTTAATTAAAATATTTTGTGTTTTTACAAATGTTTGATGATTAAAGACTGACTTCCATATTTCCTTCTTTAAAATGTTCTCTACCTCAATTATAATTAATAAATATTATCACCGTAAGTTTTAATAATGTTAAACTTATCTTATTGGAAACTAAGAACTATGTAATTGTCTTTGTAATTAGACGCCGCACCGTGTTGTATCCTACCATTCTCCAATATTTGGTCTTAGTTGTTTTGTGGAGCAAATAATCTCATTTGCTATACGTGCGTAACGTATTATTTTTATATTTGACCCATTTTTCAGATGGGCGTTTTAAAGTTGAACAACACGCATTTCTTAAAAAAAGTCGTATTTAATTTGTTTCCTTATAGGCATGATAGGTAAGTCTCATGCCCGGTCTGACCTCTAAACAATCATTATCAATTTTCTTTTTATTTAATAAAATCAGCCATAAGTTAACTAATCCTTTAAAAACCAAGAAATATTTTATTTTTGGTTTGTTGTTTTAGTCGAAGCCATTTGAGAAGGGTTCGGTGTTCATTCATCAATAACGTTCAAAAAATTGCGACAACCTCACACACAACCTTTCGACCGCGCAGTCATGCGCAAACTGGTACAAAATACACCGCGCTTTGTCTGATTCTGAATCATGGAACTACGCAAGTGCTTAAGTTTCTTTAGAGCGGGACGGCAGTTTAGAATTTTAAGTTTTTTTAAAGTCCGCGCATGCGCAAATAGAGATCTTTAATATCTCTGGAACTAATACTAACAAACACATCCAGGTTCATTTTCTATGTATTGTGATGATTTTATAACAAATTTTGCACATAAATCGGATGACACGACGGCATTTTAATATAAAACTAGGATGAAAAACTTTTTTATGCTAAAATTATGCTATAAAACTGCTTTATAGTTTATTTCAACGCATTTAATTTTAATTTCTGTGTTAGTAGTAGTCACAAATTTTATCTATGTATGTATCTACCTAGTTCCAAATGACTGCTTCCCTAATCGAAAACTTCACCGCACCCTCCTAGTAGATATATGTTTTATACCTTTTTACCATAGTAAATTTTTATTTTTGAAAAACTTTCTTTTTAAAAAGTTAAAAACGCAGAAAAAATACTATTTTTACATTACAACTTGCCTTTGTCATATATTGTTCATAAAAAAAACATAATTTTCTTTAAAAATTGACAACATATTTTTCTTTATTTTGCCTCAAAACATCTGCATTTGCGGACACCGCGTTAGTACTTAAAATCCACATCCACGAATTCATCCACATCCCAAGAATTGAAAATTAATTCCTCTCTGGCATAATTAAATGTTTATACAGTGCTACACGAGTCAGACTAATTATAATTAGATTTTTTGAGTTGAAAACGCTCATCAAGGGTTCAATTTTTTTATTTTATTTTATCTATCTTTGGTTAAAGATTTATTTCAAAGATAAAATTACTATGAAATATAACAATTAGAGCGTTCGACTACACTCCACTATTTAATATATGTACCTACTTTTTTCTAAAGCAATTGGTCATCTTAAGGTGAACTAGGTGGTGGTATCTGGCTATTGTTACGGACCTACCGATCAGATGTCCAACGTTGTAATCCCGCTTTATCACACTTAATTATTATTACAAATCGCGAGTTATTTACAACATGTTTAAAATGCTCTCCGTTGTTTAAAAAACAAAAAAATGGTGTTTCGATGCAATATCCTACACTCAAAAGTTTGATACTATATGTATTATCCATAGCCGCTTCCTCGGTGGACCATTGGTTAAACTTGAGGATGTGAGAGCACTCACTTCCTCAATAGCCCGCTTTTTAAAGGACTTGAGCTTGGAGGAGGAGATACAGCAATATGAGAAAACTCTCCTTCCACCAGGCTCATAGACCCAGAGACTTCGAAAACAAACACTAACTTACGAAGAGCCTTTTCAATAGATCTACTTAGGACGCAATGACGCCAGGAGCTCATTAAGCACTGACCTCTCATCAGCAAGAATGGAAAAGAGTGCAATGTATAAGAAACTGCGATGTATGTTGTAACGGTAAGTGTAGGTTGAAATAAATTATTTTGTCCCAGTTGGGCGACATGATAGAGGTAGGTTATCAAAAACCAATAAGCAAATTTTTAAGATTTAGAAGAATAATGCAGAAAACCAAATAAAGTACTTACAAACAACGCACCTTTCACCAGTTTCGCTCAATCGGCAAAAACATGAGAATTCTCCAAAAGAATAAGATTATGTTGTATAAATTTAATTTTATGAATGGAATCAAAAACATTATATATAAAATACCTTACTGTAAAATGGAACAAATATGACTTAAAGATCTGGATTTTATGAAATAAACAACTCGTTAGTGAAAAACAAAATTTTAATAAAAGAAGCAATTCTCTACAAATGTAACAAGATTAGTTAATATAAAAAAATCAGAATTCTGCCTAGATGATATGAATAAATGGTTGATAATTAATTTATCTAAGAAGCAAATATTCGTAACAATAATAATGACAACTGAAATAGATTATTGATTGTTTTCTTCTCGATATGATATGAAATAATGTTGATTTTACAAAATAAAATCCGCAGATGGAACTCGATATGCGACGTCTTCGGTTGATGTATTTTTAAATCATGATTGGCTCAGTTGATGATTTCCCAGAAGATTGTTTGTCGACATTTTAATTCAGTAAATGATCGTCTGTTTCATTGCATTTGTTAATTTGTGTCTTATGATCTTAGAGAAAACTTTAAAGTCTGACACTGACTTTTCCAGGTATTTACGAATAAATTTCGTAATAATTAGTGATCCATTCAAATCATGGAGTAAATATACTACATCGCAAAAACTTTATCATCGGACAAAGTAGATGAAAGGTGGAATAAATAAAAATAGAAAAAGGTGGAAAAATGAAAAAAGATAAAAAAAGGTAGAAAAAAGGAAACCTGTATAAAATACAATCTCAATAGAATATGATATCTCTCTCTACAAGAATTTTGCCAATAAATTTAAAACAAATAGGCTTACGGTAAGTTGAACGTTCCCTTTCTTGAAATACTACATTTTTGAAATGTGCGGTCGCCTCTCTTTGAGTCCTTGCGCGACAGCTGGACTGTTCGTCCCGAGTTTTCAAATGGAAAAGGAATTTATTTCTAACGCACGGATATCGTATGAATGAGTTACTACCGCGACCGTCAGATGGCGCTAAATCAGGCAACATAGAATTATAATCTAGTACTAAAATTCTTTCAAAACGGGGTACGTTGGACTTGTTTTTTACAACGTTACAATGTATGTACCTATACTTGAACACCCCACGTGCTCGTTTGTAAGAATAAGGAAGATATGTGGGTGATAAAAAATTCAATCACCCCCTGGGCGATTAGGTAGCAGATAGGCATGGAGCGAAATTCCCCGAATTATTACCATTTTTTTCCTTCCACCTAAGGAACTGGCAGACAATCTTAGCACTTTTTCCAATGTTTTTGTATTTTTTATTCAATTTTGCGTACTTACCACATGTAGTAACAAACGAGAAAGTTGATATACGATAGAAAATATTTCACAAACAAGAACAAAATGAATTATTTTTAAATTAAAAGAAAAATTCCACAAAATTTGGATGATTTTAAGTGCTTCAAAACTTTTTTTGTTAAATTTTTATCTTCAAATTAATTTTTAAAAATATTGTCTTTACATGAGAATTAATATATCTGTGTTTGGTCTTAATTTCAAAAGGCGGTATTTACCGGTCGAAAAGTAATTTTTCAGTATATTTTTTATCAGAAGTAGTAACTTAGAGAATGATTGTGCCATTTTTATATTTTTTTATGGCATAATTATTAAATAACGGTGTTTTAAAATACCAGAATTGTACGATTTCTTTATTTTTTTTACCAGATAAGGGCTTTAAGGTATCACCGAGAATCAAATCAAATCAAAAAAAATATTTCGAATGTTCATGTCTTTCCCGTCAGATTTACTACAAATTCTTTTTTTAGTGAATCTGACGGTCCAATGTCTGTGAAAATATTAATTTTTTCAAATAATAAAATGAAGTAAAATTCACTCGGATGATAAAAAAAAGGAAAATATTTTTTTGTATTAAAATACTGAGAGAAGTATTTTATACTGTTTTTTTTTCTACAATCAAAAACTAAAATATAACGTTTTTATAAAAATAAAATATGAATTTAATCAAAATCATCCATCTTTATCCTTATAATATTTTTATGATCATCTTTTTCTATTTTTTTATCGCTCTCGATATTTTTAATAAACTTAATATAGCGTGGTTTCCACAAGAAATTTTAAAGGATGATTTACAACTTTTCTTTAAGAACTAAGGTTGATCTTTAAAAAAGGGAAATTAAATATAGGTACGTATTTAAACATATAAAAATATGAAAAATATTGGACATTATAAAAAAACAGTTTTCGTTATATTACATTTCTTTAAAAGTTTTAGTTATCAGGAAAAAAATGTTAAGGCTGACAGTATTTTCATATAAAAGAATCATTTTTCGTTTAATTTCTATAAAGAATCTTACAAATAAACTTCAACAAAATATTGACATGAATGCAGGTATTTTAAATCCAATCAATGTTTTAAATTAACTTCTTTTCATAATTAAAATTAAAGTTACAGACACTCAATGTTAATTATTACTTGCCACTATAATATTTTAAACCAATTAACTTTCTAAATACATAAATTTTTCATAAGATGATATGATTGCAATTTTTAAATGATTAAATGTCAATACTTATATAAAATACTACAATAACATATTAATTGTCATAGGGCTAATATTTTATTTCTCAATTTAAAAAACTAAATATATTTTGTTGAATTCGATAGGTTTTATAACGTATTTTCAATAAAGATAATAAAACCATTAGTTACAGAAAGTCAAAATTTTGTTTCATCATTAACTCGATAAAATGGATATTTTTTAATAAAATAAAATTGAAAATTAAACCATCCCTTAAAAAACTTCTATTTCCGCTGAACTTTACATTTATATTTAAAAAGTTCTTTTTTACTATAGACATTTCACATACCCAAGTAAAACCATTTGATAAAGGTTAGTAAATAACCACTTATCAACTTTTCTGTTTCTGCCGGTTACGAAACTAATAACCCTAACCCGTAAATCTCACTAAACACCTTAACCATAGTCATTGCAAAAAAATCTAAAACAAATTTTCTGATAGGACACACCCTATTAGAAGCTAACACTTACAAGCTTATTTTCAAATATTTACTAACATTTCGTCAGGATCATAGAAGAACAACGCATGTGATTTTCTTCAACTTTACGTGAGAGCAGTTAATTTTTTTAACACTTTATGGCACAACTTCATATGTAAAAAAGTACACCAGTGATATTTGAATTAGTAATATTTATATATTTTTTCCAAGCCTAGAAAAAAGTCATTGTATAACTTTTTCAGTATCAAATATGCAAACAAGTTAATGTCGCATTTTTGCAGATCCGTCGACAATCCCGACGATTTATTGAAATTGTTGATAACAAACATTTTAATAATATAAAATAATTTCGTGAATAGTAAAAACAAATGTCTTTTCGGTAATTATTGCAAGTAAAAGTTTTGTTTGCACAAAAATCGTCAGTATTAATTATTAGCTCACTAATTCGAGTAACAGTGTAACGAACCTTTCGCCTGTTAGACTACGAAAAAAACATAAATATTAATTTAATTAGTTTTATTTTTTAGAAAAAAATATTTAACATAGAAATCTTTATTTTCAGGTTGTCAAATAGTTTAAATAATGTGTAAATTAACCTACACGGTACAGCTATTGCACATAGAAACAGTGTGTACTGCAGAAGTATTTCGTCATGCGACGTTTATCGCGTAATTTCAAATAAAATATACACAATTACAAGAACAAAAGTGAAGTTAAGATATGCATACCTTCGATAAAAAGTGACAATGAGTCGATATATCCAATCAAATTAGTATGTGCCCATAATCAATGCGTGCGGGTAACTAATTTCATTATTGAAGAATGTACTAGAAAGGGGAGGAGCGTCGGGCGGGGGATCTTACCAAAACAGCAAAAGCGCGAGGTGCCCGTAGTCTGTTATACAAATGGTTAGTGATCTAAGGTTAAATTCAAAAGCTTCTTTTTTCTTTTTCTATTCCCCATTTTTTATATCAAGCACCTCGCGAATATGGCAAATGGCGACCCCTTCCTTTCCCCAAAACAGCGAGGTTCTCGGTAATATAAACAGATACTACACGAGGTTATGTATGGTACATTACATGTCTGCACTCTGTCTTTGTACTATCTATCCACGTATCTGTACCGTCGCGGTGTCACACAAATGTTATCAGTATCACTTTATCATGGCTGAATGTGTTCCTCCATATTCATTATCTTGAGACGTCGTCGGAAAAGTACCACTTTGCACTATGTCCATCGTTTGTATGCCCCTAAAACGTTACATTTAAATTTTAAAATCAGAAGCCATATGATATAGATATAGACTTAGATATAGATCGGTAGTCAGATAGCAGAAGGGACCATCTGTAATTTTCAAAAATGTTCAGGAGAGCTGAAATACGTCTTAATTTCAAGACTTTAATCCACAAACTAAAATATTTTAGTGTTGCTTTTCAATAATAAATTACTATTTTAAATGACACTGATTAAAAAAAAAAATTCTAGTGTATTTACTGAAATATTAATTAAAACTTTTGAAAACTTAAACATATACAAAAATACAGATGGTCCCTCCTGCCATCTGACTACCGAGATATAGATATAGATATAGACATAGACATAGATATAGATATAGATAAAGATATAGATATAGATATAGATATAGATATAGATATAGATATAGATATAGATATAGATATAGATATAGATATAGATATAGATATAGATATAGATATAGATATAGATATAGATATAGATATAGATATAGATATAGATATAGATATAGATATAGATATAGATATAGATATAGATATAGATATAGATATAGATATAGATATAGATATAGATATAGATATAGATATAGATATAGATATAGATATAGATATAGATATAGATATAGATATAGATATAGATATAGATATAGATATAGATATAGATATAGATATAGATATAGATATAGATATAGATAAAGATATAGATATAGATATAGATATAGATATATATATATGTTACGAAATAATGTTTAAAAAAAAATCCTTTGTGCCACTTCTGCTTTAAATTTTGGTACACCAATTTCGTATTTATTTTATATCTTATAATTTCGATATCATTTACTTATTTTTTGCTTTTTTTTTACATTTTTCTTTAATGTTTTTTTTTAATGTTTTAAAAAAAAAAATGTTAAATTGTATGTGAGTAATAAATAAATTTACAAAAAAAAAAAAAATAAATAAAGTTAACAAATTAGGCCAGGAGGCCTGGCCTCATGAGGATGTTCAGTGATTTTTTCCATTTTTTTTATTTGCTAACAGACAACCAAAATAAGCCAAAAATAAAATTTAAAAAATATGTATCGTATTTTTTATTTTTTATTATAGTTGCCAGTTATTTGTACCTTGCTTTTGAATGACCACTTTGAAATATTTTCTTAGACCAACCCCCACCCTACGTTTTTCCCTCCCGCAGTAATATTTGTGCTGGCTCCCTTTCTTAAATCCATCTAAAAAATAGTTTAACCCAATTTATTTCTTTGATGTGGAACTTAGAGCCGTATGGTTTTAATGAAAAGGCATGTGTGTGTTAGTTTGTACTCGTATGTAACCAGGAACCTGCCTTTGCCAGTGATGGTTTGAACCAGCTTGAACCAACCTTAAGAGTGGAGTGTGGAGAGTTCAAGCACCACGATTGTAGCGTTTATCTCGCACGCTATGTCGTGTTTTAAGGTAAACTTTGGATTCTATTAGACAAGGGAGCCGATGCCGATGCCGATGGTTTACACAAAAGGTCCCAAGGTACACAAACTTTGTTTCTACCGATGAACGATGTGCGAAGAACTTTTCGCTCGCAAGGCATATTTAGAAATTTGTCTCTAGCATCAAAACCACGATAGCAGCCCCAGAGACCATAAAATGATCTTAAAAAAGCCGTAGATGCATATTAAATTTAAATTTCTATAAAATGTTTGTGTAAAGCCCTGAGAACGAACGATGATCACCGACTTAAGGGTCAGATATTAGAAACATCACTTCGGACCTTTCAACATTATGATATTAATGATGATTAAAATGTTTATTCTATTTATTCTAATTATAGTAACTATGGAAAGTTAAAATTAAACTTTTAAAATTCCATGAGAAATAAATGGAGGAAATTAGTTTGAAACACGCAAAAATATCTTGTTACAGGCGTTGCATTAAAAAATCCTTTCATAATCCCATAAAGAATAGGTTTAATTATTCTCTAAATGCATTTAAACCAACAATGTTTGCATTCTCTGTTGCAACAAATTAAGATATGAATTACTCTCTAGGGAAGAAATCGAACCTCTCGAAAAACATTTTAACATAGTCAAAACATTGTTGATACTAACTGGTATAAGAGAAAGTAAAAAAATAAAGAAAAATTGTTTGCAGGCGTTGCTTAGTACGTAAAATGGTTCAGCCAAATGAATCTCACCCATAATAATTAAGGCTTCGGCTTTTCAACTTTAAAAAAGTCAACAAATGGAAGAATCGAAAAAATGTGGATATTTAAACATAGGCAGAATGATTACGGAATGCCTAAAGTGGTCATTTAAATCGGAAAATGACAAATCATAAGCCCTGTTCATGAATAGACTTTCATATTCCCCTCTTAAAAATGTTTTCTCTGCCTGTGCAAGATATTGAGCATTAAAACCACCTCAAAGTAATGTAATTTTATCTGTAATTCAATAAAACTTGGCTAATATTTTTAAATGCTAGAAATACCTGTCTTCACAGAAATTTTCATTGGTGTTTTGACACACGGCCAGCCGAAATTAATTGTGGTGATACATTATTTTCATGTCTTGTCAGAGAAACACTGTGAGGTGGACGCACGTCCGTTTGAATGTTTTTTTAAAAATGTTTTTGGGAAAGTAAAATATCGTCAATAAGGATAAGTTTTGTTAGACGATATCATGCGGAATCAACAGTAAATTGGTATCTGCGTTCATTTTAAGCAGTGTGTCAAATTGGCAGTTAAACACATACTAGATATTTACACGCACATGTTCATATTACTCTGTACTATACGCGAGATATCTCGATTGCGGTACGGCACTTAGAGGGTTTTTATACGAATTGCTAAATTTATAATACAAGGGAAAATAGGTTTTTTAAAGTGACGTTTCTTGTATGACTGAAAACTGAAGTTATTGGGTTTTATAACAGTTTTTGGGTATGTAGAGGAAGTGCTTTTGAAAAGACAAATAAACCGTTTTGAGAAGAAATATGAGACATGCATTACAATAACGATGAAGAACATTTTTCATTAGGAAATATGAGAAGAGTTTATAATCTCTCATTGGATATTTAAAGTAATCAATTTACACAACGTGAAACTTATAGTTTCACAGAAGTGACCTCGTATAGATAAAATTTCAGCCTCAACTAATTATGTGTGTTGTACTTTTTTGTTTTCAGTAAGAACAAATTTTGAAATAATTTTAAGCCATTCTTGTAAATGACCCTAATGAGTTTTATTTTTCAATACTTTGCCAGTTTGTTTGAGGCAATTTTAATGGAAGTTCATTGTAATTAACATATTATAAAAAAAACGCTTCTTGAAGATTTCGCAAAAGCCATGAAACCAATCATTAATATTTATGAATTTAATCGGAAAATATTATTTAAAACGAGAAATGAATGTTAAGGAATTTCAGAGCTTTATTGGCTTGATAAACTGTTTTTTTACGGTATGTGTTACATTCACTATTTTGTCTATGCTTGAACATCGTCAACAGATGGAAAAGTTGAGGAAATGTAGATGTTAAAACATAGGCAAAATAATGAACGGAATAGAGTTATAAGTTGCCACTTAAAACAGCCAATGACATGTCATGAGTTCTGTAAATACCTCAACTTCCATATCCCTTTTTTAGAAATGTTTTCCCGCACTGTGAAAATAAATTTCAAATTTTAATAACAACTAATAGTTTGTCATTGGGTACACAGAAATAATTATCCTTATTAAATATTAAGACATTGAAATGAATACGTTTTTGAGAGCCAAAGGCGTTAAGTTCAAGTAAATAATTCAGTTTCTAGCTGGGTAGAGAATATTTGCAACTCTAATTAACTTCTGTTTCTACTGCAGTGAATTAACTTTGATTCAAGTGAAATGCCAACAGCATACATTAATGAACTTTAATGCACGCTTAAAACTGGATCTTATAACCACAGTATACACTATCGTCTCCTATAACCTATGAGAGTTTAGCTATGAAAGGATATCTGATCCTGACTGTGATATCAAGCATATATTTCCATTATGATCACGCAGCCCTATTCAATAATGCAAGAAAATTTTCTTCTGGGAATGAAATTCAATTTAACTTGACGTAGGTATATAATTATTAATTATTTACTCTTTCTGTAATCTTTGACAACCGATTTAGTATGCAGTGATGTTAAATTTTCTTATTATTTTTATTAGTTATTGTAGACGATAAACTAACACATGAAAAAATGTGTAGTAAACATGGACACAATATGAGAATATCAGAACAATATTATACCCAACATTTTAAAACGAGACAAAGACAGTCGAGACGAATAAACCGGGGACTGAAATTATACCATAAGCTACCAGACAAAACAAGACAAAAGACTCGGACAACCTTTACAACAGATGTTTAAACCATCAAATCATCAATTTTATAATCATTAAAAACAAAATGTAAATTTTCAAAAAATAAATTATTTTGTGTAATGAATGTAGTCCGTACGGGTAATATATATAAATTTAAAATAAAAATAAAAACTAAACAAAAGTTGATTCGATCAAGTTTTTTGTTTTTTATATTCGCTTATCAAAAATATTTTCTCTTTCTGTTGCAATTAATTTAATAGCGTCGGTGTTTAAAAATTAGCAGAATGGTTTATGTTTCAGTAAATTATATATTAATATAAAGCCATGAAAAAAGTTCTATGGAAATGAAGATATTATAAAAAAAAAGAACTCAATTGGTTACTAATAAAAAAAATATTTTTATGTAATACGCTCGTTTGTAAAAGGTTAATTTTTTTTTACAATCGAATCCCCAATTACTTTATTAATAGTATAGTTTCATGTGAGCTGTAATAATAGTTTACTTTTTTCTTACTATTATTAATATATTAGGATTTAAATATAAATATGTATTATTTTATGTATATTTTTTAGACACCATAAGTATAAATTAAATCATGTAAATAAATGCCTTGCCACGGGTTGTGCCCAGTAAGGTATTCATATTTTTAAAAAAGTGTTATGTAAAACGTGGTTACCAGAAAAAAATATAGAATTAGGCTGCCATTTTTAAATAAAACATAATCCCAGAATCGCATTATGTACAAGGTTTCAAAATGTGTGAAGAGATGCCTGAATATATAAAGAATGAAAAAGGTTTTAATATATTTAAAATGCAGTGTTCGCCGTAAGTTGATGTGAATATATGTGTAATTAAAATTAGTGTAAGTATTAGTTTATAAACTAATTTTAATGTTACCTAACTTAGGAAATAAGAGTTTGAAAGCACTACAGTAAATATGCTCAGTGCTACAGGAAAATAAATTGAAAAAGAGCAAGAGTATTTAATTGTATGACGAATCATATAGGTAATGATAATGTTTTAATAAAATTTTTACTTAGCAACATCACAAGATTAAGTGACCACGTATTTACAATAACTAAATTGCGTTGTTATGTATATATTGAAAGTAAAAGCGTTGTTATGCTGCCGTGGCAACCGGCAATAGATTTAAGATTTCCTGGGTAGCGATGATTTTTATCGTTTAGTGTGTTTTGACGTTTAGCGGGTACAAATAGTTTGTTTGTATAATTGTACGCAGTTCAAATATTAAATGTCTGGAATACACGTTGACCTGAACTCATGACGCCACGGGCGGTTTATTTCAAAGTTTCGGTGGAGATTTTCAAAATTACGAAATTTAAAAAAAAACAGAAGTGTATAACGGTTTTGATGCTTATGTTACGATTGATTATTTTCTTTTGCACCCATTCGACATTCATTAACTATCAGCGGTTGCCATTGTGGTGTCGCATGACAAGCATATAAATATTTGAATTTGGCAACAATAACTTGCAATGAATATCAAGTGAGATCATATTATTATTTAATACATTTTTTTGTTTGATGTCATTGATGGAAACCGTCACGCATATTCATGTACAAAATAACAAAAGTTAATTAATAAATCATGCTAGTACTTCAGGTACTTGTTCAATTTAACTTGTCCTTTTAAATAATTATTTTAAGCGGACAAAGGCAACCTCTTCTGGCTCTTTCTAGAGCATATAGAACATGCGCGACGGATGCACTTCCGGTTCTAACGGGCTTGTTTCCTTTGGATCTGGAGGTTCAGCGACGATCTGCAAAATTTTCACCTTAAAAGAAGGCGTTCCTCTGTTATTGGTGGCGTCCGTCTACTTCCAACTAAAGGAATGTCTCAATTGAATATAAAAAAAACCACCTTAAATGCTCTTCTTAATGCTTGGCAATCGCGATGGAAATCTTCACCTTCAGGGAGGGTAAACATTATTTTTTTACTTCAATCCGTCAGCACTTAGAATCTTCTTAGGTTATCCCCGATCACTGGAAGAGGCAGTTTTTATCAGATCATGGTAAATTTAATCCAAAATTATTTGTTTTTAATGTTGTTGACTCCCCTTCGTGCTGCTGCGGATATCCTAACCAATCTTCTGAACACATCCTGTGGTCTTGTCCCTTTTCCCTTCTCTATGATTACCAAATGGAGCTTCTTGCTACTATCTGTGGAACTGTTATAGGTCATGTCAGATATATAGATCTGGTGGCTTCCAAAAAAAATTTCAAGGCTTTTAAAAAGTGTTGTAATCATTTCGGCGAATTGATCATGTCCAATCAATTTAATCCCAGTCAGTGAATAATTCACTTTCCTCTCTTTTCAATCCTATGAAGTACATATTATGTACTTCTGAATAACTTTCTTTCACCACAAAGATGCTAAGGCTACCAGATTTCAGAAAGCTCCTTCGGGCAGCTTTTTTCGTTTGACAACGAGCAAATTTTCCGTGTGTGTGGGCACCGCCAAGGAGACTTATGTCCTCAGATGCGGTGTGCGGTATGTGGTGGGCAAGCTGTCTTTTTAAATAATTTTAATAAAAATTATTTTACATATTTGAAATGAGATATTTCTCCCCTCCCAATCGACGAAATTTGACTAAGAGATATCATAAATATTATTTCTCTATGCACAATAATTGGTGTGTAAGATTTAGGTTCTTGAGGGTTGGAGTTTCTAACTCAGTTGGAGGTAGACAGAAAACACGAAGTATGTGTTTTTGTGATGCTTTTATTGCATGTCGAATAGTGCGAAGTTGAACTAACTGCACTTGAACTACATTCTGGAACTGAGTGACTGCGTTGAGCTGACTCTTTGAGCTGACTGGGCGTTACCGCACCCTGTGGTCTCTTTGTAGACCACGATCCTTTGTTTTCCATGTCTCCATGGTGGTGATGAAATTGGTATTGAATTAAATGTACTGCAAGACGTTGCTCTAGTGTAGAAGGACGTTTAATGTGCATTGCTTTTGGTCTTACAGAATATAATGTATTGTATCCAATAGACAACGCTGAATTTCTTCTCGCAGTTGTTGCTCTATATTTCAGGTGAGATTATTCAGCACACGTGTGATTGGTAATGAACTATGATCCCACTGGTGCATAAGACACTAAATTGATAGTGATACATTTCAAGACCTCGTCCAGGAAATTAAAAAAAACATTGCAGTTTAGAACCGCCCTTAAAATCAATAATACACATCTATCCTGCCAGGAATCAAACCTAAAACCTCAAGCATGGTAAGCAAATGCGCCAACCGCTACACAACGAGACACTCTTATCTCCACTCGATTTTGTAAAATATATATGTTGTTAATATTGTGGTTGGTGATACTTATAAATTATCGAACCGCACGATCTTTTAGCAGGCTATTGTGTAAAATTTACAAAAATTTAATTTTCGTGTTCAAAGATGTATAAAAATTCAAAAAACCGTGATTGAATTGGCCGTTTTTGTTACTTACCCACAAAAATAAGGAAAATTTCCAAAAAGATGCTTTAGACGAGGACTTTGTAGGTTTTCCATTTAAATGTATTTTTTTGGCAATTTTTTCGAGTATTTAAAAAAAAACAGTGATTATTTTATGACTGGATGTAATGACTTACTTCTGTAGTTTTGACTGAAGATGCAAAAGGGAAAAATACAGAATGATGTTGTAACGCGTGTTAAAATACAGTTATTTTTTTAAGTTCGTACTGTTTTACGGCATTAGAAATTCAAGTTTTATTTTTAACAAGGAAAATATTTAGTCATTTACAATATATTAATAAAATAATAAAAACACCTACTTAATACATGACTAAAATGATTTCAAACTAATTAAAAATGTAATTTAAGTTTAATTAGGTTTTTTATTAGTTTGCGTCTTTTATTAATTATCAGCAATTAATCAGCGATTTAAATTTAATCTTTCCACGTATGCATGCACATAATTAGATGCATATTCTGATGAACGCAGGTAAAATTTAAATGTATATAAATGAATGGAACATATATGATTTGCAGATGAATTTAAATTAATTTTTACAATCTTTTATTTTTTACTGTAGAAATTTAAATAATAAAATGTAGAATCGCTTATTATTATAATTTATTTACCTACGTTGTTTGATCCTTTAATGATTAATAATAAAACGAAAATTAAGTTAAATTTTCGTTGAGTTTTTTTACATAATATATATTAATTACATTATACACTCTATAAAAAGGGTAAAGGACTTGAAATAAATAACCAAGAGCAAAGAAACTTTTAATGAAGCTCGTAGCTCAAAAACCTTTTGTCCTCATTCGATGTTCACATCTGGAATTTACGCACTAATTAAAATTAACTAGCGACATGGAAAGAATTTCAAATTAGAATATGGATACACTAGTCCTGCCTACACACAAAGTTGAATATTTGTATGAAAATATTTCCAGTTTTTCTTGAGTTATAATTAATGGTGTTATTCTAAACCAGCGTTTTTCAACTTTTTTGAATACGCGCCCCTTTACGAGTAGATGAAATAGTTGGCTATCTCCTCCACCACACAGGAATAACTTTTGCCTTGTTTGGGGAGGTTGCAGTCACGAGCAATAAATATAGTTAAGGTCCTGGGAGGGGGGCAGGTATTGCATTTTTTTAA
This sequence comes from Micrasema longulum, assembly GCF_059751315.1. NCBI lineage: Eukaryota > Metazoa > Arthropoda > Insecta > Trichoptera > Brachycentridae > Micrasema > Micrasema longulum. The sequence continues at coordinate 47,609 of NW_028278930.1, read as the reverse complement.
AGATCCACCAACACGCCTATCCTCCCAGGATACCAGTTTATTTATCCTTTAATGTTTACTTTTACCTTGTTTGTGTCCGCGACCCCCCTAGCAAAGCTTTTGATCCTCCAGGGGGCCGCGACCAACAGGTTGAAAAACACTGTCATAAACAATCATGCAATTATTTTTACAACGTCAATAAAGACGAGCTGTTTATAAACATTTTTATAAAAATAAAATTTTCCTTATAATTTATTTCCTTCTTCGCATATAATTTTTTTAAATGTTAGTTAACTCTTAAAAGCCTATGCTAAAAAAAAATAGTTTGCGCGTGCGTGGTGATGTATTGTTGCGTTACCTCAAGCAAAAGAATCAGTTCAGAAATTTGAAAAAAAATATAGATACATACTGTTTAATAACTATTTTTCTAAAATTTATAAAAATCTAATTTAGCTCTGTTATGGCAAAGTAAATTACAAATCATAAATACGCCAGTCATTTTACATGCGCGCACTCCCGTTCACTGCCAATAACCGACTGAGTCTCTTACACATTTTATTTAGATTCAAATATGTTGCAAAAGAGGGAAAATATTTTTGAGAAGGGAATATGGAATCTAGGTATTCACAGGGCTTCTTAATATCTCTCTAGGAAGGAAATCCAACATGTTTACAAACATTTGGACATACTAAAAAACGTTTTTGATTAAACTAATCACTATAAGAAGAAGTATAAAAATTGGCAAATGGATTTCAGGTGTTGCCTAGTAGGTGAATTGGTTCAGCCGAATGAATATTGCCCACATGATAAATGTTTCAGCTCGTTTACTTCACAAAAGTCAACAGATGGATGAGTTGAGGAAATGTGGATGTTTAAACACAGGCAGAATGGTGAATTTTACACAGTGAACGTTTAAACCAGCCAATGACAGGTCATAATCTCTGTGAATGCCAAGGATTCCATATTCTTTATTCAAAAATGTTTTTCCTCTGTTGCATCAAATATTGATCTAGGTCAGTCCAGGGAGTATAAAATATTGCAAGAAAATAAATATTCATATTCCAATTTTGGCTATACAAAATTATTATGTAAACTTATTAAACAACCAGACTGTTTGGTTGACTACTTGATAAAGCATTTAGGATGTAAATACTAATAGATAATTTATCGAGAAATATAATACTTTATCAACGTCGTGTATATTCCTGCGCGGGTTTAAATTTGACGAGGTTCAAAGGTTACTCAATGTTCCTCAGTATCGGGAAGTACATTCTTAGTATATTCTACCGGTACTGACAGGTTGTGTAATGTGGTTTGAGGTTCCAGCGCTGGTTTCCACAACGTAGCGAAAATGGTACACTTCAAAGAAGCATCGTAGTCTCAAACAAAATTCGTAAACATGGGTACTATTCGCAAAACACAAAATAATAGGCACTCACTTGATAATGTTCAAAGTGATTTTTATTATGTTTAAGTACACAATGCTATCGTATGATAAAAACCGTAACGAATAATTTAAATTCAACTACTATTTTTATCTAGCTCTTGCACATCTCCACACTTCTATGGCTTAGTAAAAATACAATAATTATTTTATAACTACGCTGTTTAAAGTAATATTTCCCTTTTTTCTGTTCTAAGATCTGCAATCCATAATAATACGAAAGCCTTTTTGCTCTGGTTTTTCTCCCTCTAAAAATAACATACTAATTTTATCTTTTTCATTTTCTTTTAACGCCGAATTCAACGCTTTAAAACATTCAACTTCAGAATAGACGGTCTATAAACAATTGAAGCATATCATGAAAAAAATATTTATGAAGAAAAAAACATATCAAAATTAAAAATAATGGTCAAGACTTATGTGATAAACAATTTATAAATTAAATATATTTGCAATGTTATTATTAAAACACACATAGCAATATGTATGATATGTGTGCCCTACTTTAAGATTTAAATTTAAAAAAATAAAAATAATAAAAATATAAAATGTTTTTTTTTTGGGTTAAAAAAATACACCCATTGATCCTTTATTTTATGTTGTTTTAGTTGACGACATCATTCAAAATGTACAAACTAGAAGAATATAAAAATAAAAATATTGAAAATTCTTTTTTTTCGGTACATACTATAGTAAGACGCATATTCCGAATCATTTCAGTGAATTCATCATGTCCAATCAGTTTAATCCCAGTCAGTGAAGAATTCATTGCCCTCTTTTCTCAATTTAATGAAGTGCATATTATGTACTTCTGGATTACCTTCTTTCAGCACAAAGATGTTAAGGCTACCAAATTACAGAGAGCTCCTTTTGGTAACTTTTCCGTGTATTTATTTATGCTTTATTATAAGAACTAATAAAAACTTTTAATAACTTTACATTTTTTTATCAAAACTTCTCAATAACATGTTTTTTCAATTAATTTTAAATATTTTAATCTTTTCTATCTCCTTTATTTCTTTAGGTAACTAATGGTACAGCTTCAATCCCTTGTAAAATGAGTTTTGAGACCCTGTTTTTTTTCTCATTGGTAATTTTATCTTTTTTTGATCCCTTGTTTCATATGTATGACATTGTTCTTCCCTTTAATTATTTTATGTTTAAACATTGCTACATTATATTAAATTTGCTGCTTTGGGCATGTGGGCACCGCTAAGGAGACTCATGTCCTCAGATGCGGTTTGCGGTATCTGGTGGGCAAGCTATAGTAAGACGCATATTTCTCTTTAAAATATTGGATCTTAAGTTACGAAAAACGTAAACATCAAAAGAATCAAAACGTTTTGATTTTGTTATAATTAACTCTCTTACAATCCACTACTTACTGTCCGTTATTGTGTACGCATATTTTGTACATGAGTACATACTAATAAAAAAAAATTAAATTAAAATACCTTCGTAGGATGAATTGCCAAAAATAATTTTAAAAAAAATAACTTTTGACAAGCCTGTTTCGCGGTTTAGTGGGTTTCATTATTTTTCCGTTCATGTTTATCTTCTTAAATAAAAATAAATAAATACAAAATTTATTAGTTACATAAGCCTTAAGAAAAAAGATTGTTTGCTTTAAAACCAGTCGGTGGAAAAAAAAAGACGGTCACTAGCACGTTGCTGCTTGAGGTTATTTTTTTTTACATTTTCAGGTTTGAAAAAATGTGTTTGAAACTTATATTAGCATTTTAGGAAATCTAGCTATGTCACGAAAGACGAGAAAAATATATAACGTAGAACTTGTCAATAGCATCTACTCGTATATTTACCAACCTTTACTTAAAATCATATCCCTAAAGCTTTAAGTTGTTTTCATAAATGTATCTCTGTTAAGTGATTCCATTTGTTTCTGCACTGAATTAACTTTGTGGATATTTTGTCTCCTGGGGATATGTTTGAACTTTGAACGTTTATACTTTTATGTGGAAATGTTTCAGGTTTGTACCCATTTTCTTTGTTTTGATACTGAATACCGTTAATATTTAAATAATTTCTTGGAATTTGGTGAGCTATTTTATTTTTTGAGTAAGACACCCACGTAAATATTAAATTGAAGTACTAAAATAATACGTTTTTTCTAATTTTATTAGTGTTTTCATGATTTCACGGTTATAATTTGCAAAATCATGTATTTTTTTAACAGTAAAAAAATAACTTCTTAGGTAGTTTTTAAAAAATTGAAAGTTACGCGTAAAAAAAAGTAATATTTTCCACATCAAAAAAAATAATATTTTAACTTACCTACTGACGAACTGCAAATATGCAGTTCAGTAAGACTGTGATATAAGTTTACTGTACATGAAATTGTGTAAGCAATGAAGTACGAGTATCATTAAATAGACAAGTTACGCGCGCGTAAAACATGGCATTTCAATTGGTGGGTAGTGAAAAATAACAGATAGATAATTAATTTTATTCGTAAATACAACCCAATTGAATTAATAAGCAGATAAATATTTTTTTTGGAAAGTAAAACACATCACATTGACAGCCAGTCTTCTTGCTACGGTAACAAGTAAAAAAAATATTTCTTAAGAAACATGCATATTTTTCATTGTCTTTTTCTCATGATTCTTTTTATTTGTATTGTGATTTAGTGTGTCATTTTTTTAGAATTATTAAGACCAGTGCTTGCTAAATATGAGACGGATTAAGTTAATATTTAACATTTCTGTTCATTAAATATAAGTATTCATAGGTAAGTGAAATGTTTTTAGTAATGAAAAAAATATTAATAAACCTACGATTCTTTTCGACCATGTCAAATACTTTTTATTTTTATTTGTTTGGATACCCTACTATAGGTCCATAGAATATATGAAAACATACGTTGGATACTTAATGAATAAATAAATCAGTGACATAAGAAAGGAAAATTAATATTTATCATAACTTTGCCTTTTATTGCATAAATTCTAGTTCTTCTTGTCATGTTTATAGTAGAAACATTATAGAATATAATTCCTTACCGTGTATACGTGAGATGTATTAATAATATTCCTGATAGATTTTATTGAATATGTTACATGATAGTTTCTTGTCTTTTATAGATACCAAGGGGAGTTTGAAATCACGATAATCGATTGAGTCAACTTCTTATATGGCATTTCAGCTTATATTCACATAATATTTTGAAGTTACTCGTACAATGATATGCAATTTTAGGTACCTTACAATGAAAACTATTTGTTTATTGTGTATGCAAACAATTCGTAGAATTACATATTTTATATTTGGTAATGTATCCAAAAAAAAAGGGGTTTATTGGATATTTTTTAACATAAAAAATGGTTGAAAATGTCCTCACAAGACAAAACGCGTACAAATATTTATTTATTCACTTAAAATTACACTAGTTTAAATATTAATTAACTAATTAAGGTTTTTTAGGCTATGCCCGTGTCAAGCCACAATAAATAACAACAGAAATACATAGTAAAATTAAATAAATAAATTATAATGACATGTGTTGCAAAAAAATAACAAAAGGGGTGATGCTTTTAAAACAAATATTTTACCCGTTGAAAAAATACCAAAATTAATTATAAAAGTTATTTTGAAAAAACCGTCTACGTTTCCCACTGTTTAATTATTTAAAAAATTAAGGTTTTAGATATAAAATTGCTACATAAAAAGAATCGTTTGCTTCAAATACATAAAGATAAAATAAATAGTAGTATTTCTAGGTCTCAAAACGTAAGTACGCGACCTAGAATAGGTGGTAATATCTTAATTCCTTAATTAAAAACAACTACTGCACACCATCATTATACTTACAGAAGAATATTTTTTCTTTAATGAAATGATCAAAGATAGTAAAAAGTACAGTCAGGAATACAATATATTTAAGAAAGAAGTAAAAAATTACATCTATTATTCTTCTTTATGTAACACTGATTGAAAACATCGTTAAAATCTTTTTTGTAGTTTATTTATGTTATTCTAAAAATATTATTGATTAAAATAAAATAATATATTGTAAAACGTCACTCCTCATTATGTACACAAGAATTGTTTATTTCTTTTACGTAATGGGAAACGTTAATGCAAACATATGTATTCGATTAATGTAAAAAATTGTATTTAGTTTTTATATTGATTTTAATTTATTATAAATTAATAAAAAAATAAATAAAATCTAGAAAAAAAGGTAAAAGTAAAAAATAATAAAACTTCAAAGAATACAATGCAAAAAAGATAATCAGAAATAATTTAAAAAATAATAGTTATACAAATTAAGAATCACAAATAATCAAATATACAAAATAATGGTATCATTGAAATCAACAAAATTATAGTAAAATATAGTAGTATTAAAAAAAACAAAGTAAGAGTATCATTGAAATCAGCAGAAAAAGAAAATATATATAAAAACATAATTGAAATGATCATTGAGATATGTTTTCTAGAAACTCACTCAATACTATAGTAAGAAATAAGAGCAATAAATCATATGCCAAATAAAAGTACGAACTAAATTAAATAATACAAAATGACATAATGAAAAAACGTCAAAATCTCAAGATATGTAAATGGCAAATAAAAGTAAAAGTATAGAAAGAAAGCAGATTTGTAAATTTTTGCTAAATGCTAATCTCGAGCTTTAAAAAAATTTACAAGCTCGTCCCTATCGTATATATACGCTCTTATGTATTTTAAAAAATAAAGTAGAATTAACATGCAATAAACATGTTTAATTTTGGATAAATCACTAAATTCAAAAACAGCAATTTATGTTGACAATAAAAAAAAATTGAATAATTTAACTTTATAAGAAAAAAATATTGCACGTTTTTCGTATTCAAATCATTTATTCCTTACTTGGAAAATATGGAGAAAATACATAAAGTTTTTATTTCTTATTTTTTACAACGTTCGCTTACGACATTTGATGAAATATTTAAAACTTTTACTAACCTGGCGCGGCAGTCATGGCGCGGTGGTGAAGTGGGGTGTGAAATATCAAGAAAAGAAGTTTTTGCAAATTGTTAAGAAACAAAAAAAAAATTTAAAAAATCTATGTTCCTTTCATCAGCACACTAAAGTTTTATAAAGCGATGTCGTATGAACTTCAATTGGCTGTTGGTGCTCGTGCAGATTTAAGTATCTTTTCAATTTATATGTTTATTTTTTTATTTTTTTCATATTTATGTTCAACATATGTTAAAGGCAATTTATGCCGTTTATGTAAAATAAATAAATTTCTGTTCCGTGAGCCAAGAAAACATACAAATATCGTTTCTATCAGTATAGACCCTAGAATCATTATTATGAAAACTTATTGTAACGCATATATAAAGCAGAAGTTATTAACAGTAGAAAGGTAATCTTATTTTTTAACGTTTATCTTTGCCTCTCTATCGTCACAATGAAAACATATTTTTCCTATTTCAAATATATTTAAAAAAACATATAAACAATCGTGTATATAGGACATGATTATTCATTTTATTTACGAAAATAAAAAATTACATGTCATTCAGTTTCAGTAATATCACTTCCTTTCTGTAATCACAAATCAATAATTTTTTTGTAAGCTTTGTCACAGAAAATAACGAAAAAAACGTTTTAAATAATACGAGCTTTAAATTAACAAATCATTAAAGGCAACTTTAAAAAAAAACATCAAATGTTTTTTTTTTGGCTTCCAGATAAAAATGGAAACGGCATTTTTTCCAGCATCTTATTTTCTGTTACAAGTAAAGCAGATTAGAGACGAGGAAAACAATTTTAAAAAGGTTTAATGCATAACAAGTAATATCTTAATTTGTTTTCGATGATAAGTCACCTAATCTGCATAAACAAGGACCGCTTTTCCATTTTAAGGCAAAAATACACTTTTAATTTATTTTTAGCATAAATCTAAAAAAAAATATTTTGGACAAGTATTTTAAAAATTATGATTCTGTTTTAGAAAAAAGATTTTTGTGTAAAAATTTGATAAAAAATAAACCAGAACAATCAAAGCTGGTAATTAGAAAGGTCGCTATGAAAAATCCAATCAACAGTAATTACGTATTCCCGCTTTGAATGCATATTGTAATAAAATTTTAATTGCAGTTTTATATCTGCAAACGGCAAATGAATTAAGTCATAATAAAAATAAAAACGTGATCACACCAAACCTTCCTTTTAAGGCAAATTATGTATGAATTTATTTATCAGATGGTTAGAATACATTGCATATAAGGAAAACCTAATTTAATAACCTAACATTAATAATTTCATTGACAAACTCATCAGTCAAAATAATTTTTTTTTATATATGTAATAAACCTTTTTTTTCTCATTGAAATAATTGCATCACATTGAAATTAAATACTGACATTATTTAAAAATAAATTGTCGTTATAGTGCACTTATCTGCAGTGTTACATGAAAAATCAGCATATTATATGTAAAAGCATTTTACATAAAAATCCAGAAAAATATTTTCTGTTCCCAATGATGGTAAATACATCTTGCAAAAAACAGTTTTGTGTGTGAAATAAAACCAGAACCCGGAAGATTGTTTTTGACTCGGTGGCTGCTCTCGGTAAAAGTCCTTGATAAGAGAATCGAGTGGAGATACGAATAAATCTACCTCGTTTTGTTGTAGTTGGCGTTTTTGCCTACCATTCTTGAGATCTTGGGTTCGATTTTTAGCATGGTGGACGTGAAATATTGATTAGCGTAGACTGATCACCTTCCGAAAAACGCTAAATTTGGTTGAAAAATGTAGTGCCCCATTCACCACTGGGTGCGGAAAAGGAAATGACCATGATGATAACACTGGTGATGTGGATGTTATTTGAATAATTTTTTTAATTTTGTTAACGGGGGCTTTTTTACAAATCTTTTGAACGCTTTTATAAACACTGTTTCTCGCCAAATATCAAGTTTTCTTGAATTTAAACATAACACACGGGAGGCTGAAAGTTTTGCCCACGTACATACGTATTATTTTTTTACTTTTTTTCCGCCGGCAGTAAAGAGAGACAAATTATCCCGGGGAAACGTCCCTTTATAGAATTACGAGAAATGTATGGAATGTGTAAGTACTCGCATACATACGTAAGCAGCAAACACATACACAAAGAGAAAGGCGACATTCATACAAAATGAAATGTGTGAGAAAGTATACACGTAAAGCTAACCTCATGGACTGAATATTACGAGCTTCACGAACATCTTTTTTACCCTCGTGTTTAATTATTTTTGCTTTCGGAGTTTTACTCCTGCTGGGAAAAATAGTACTGATATATCTTGTGGCCCTTGAAGGTTCAGAGTCTGATTTCTGGTAGAAAACAATAGTCAAACTAAGATTTTTTATCAGTCTTGATATTCTGTGCTGTAACTCAGCATTGCAATCGAGTTTTTGGTTTAATGTGATAAAAAAACTACATCACGTTATTATTTTTTTGCAGCAGGGAAGGGAAATGTTTTTGAGAGGGAAATATGAAAATCATTGCATTTACAAGGTTTATAAAAACCTGTCATTTGCTGATTTAAGTGGAGTTACTTTTTGCAGAGTAAAATCTAATATTCTTTAGAAACATTTTGACATATTTGTGTATTTTATTATATGAATGTATTTTATTTTTACTACGTATTTTATTCGGTTTTTTTAAATGTAATTTTTACTATGTTTTTAAATGTGTTTTTACTATGTTTTTACAATGCTTTTGACTTTGTTATTTTGGCATGTGTTTAACTACGTTTTTGCCTTTATGTTATGTTTTTTTTGTATTGATTACTGTTTTCTTTTTTTTTTTTGACTCACTTAGAACGGAGTAAATAACCCTAGTAAGATAGTTAAAAAAACTCTGTATACATGTATAGTTTTATGTATGGAGTATGATAATCAATAAATAAATATTATAAGATACTTTAAAAATGGCATTCCATTCCTTAAAAGATATCAAATTACTGTTTTATCAGTTTGTAGTTTCTCTATATTTTTAATTTTTTATATTTTTTATCTTGTTTTAATAACATTTATGAGCACACACTATTTATACATGTACATTTTTTTTTCCTATTCCTACAAGTTTAAAATATATTCAAGTAAATGGCTATTCTTTAATTTTAATTGTAATTTTTTTCTCTATTTTCTTACTTTAAATAAAATATTTTTTTAAACCATTTTATCTGGTTTTGTTGAGTTTCTTCTTTTCTATCTTCTTATGAACATTTTTCAAAACATCAAAAACAAAATAGTATCTGATTATTTTTTTTTTGTTTGCAGTAATATGTTTGTACTCTTTTATTTGATTATTAGTTAAAACTAATGTCTGAGCACCCGATGTAATAATGTGTGTATTTTATTAAATACAGACTCGAACAAAAACAAAACAACAAAACAATCCAGTAGTAGCGGAGCAGACATTTCAAAATTGGTTTAGCCAAATGAAAAAAAATAATTGTTCATAATGTTTCTGTTATGCCTTGTTATTGAATGTTCATGAATATTTTTTTTTCTCGCTCCCTAAACTTAAGTTAAGCGAGCAGTATTATTATTTTTTTTAATCGTGTAATTATTAAACATCATCATTCCGTGTCCACTCCCTAGTTGGAGCATATGGTGTCTATGAAGATCTTCCAAGCATCTCTGTCGGCTGCTAGCTCCAGTGCATTCTCCCAAGTCAGGTTCACGTCCTGTAATTCTGACACTAACTACCAATGAAGAGTCAGCAGCGGTCGAGAAGTATGAATTGCAAAGTAGGCAAGCGTGATTAAGGCTCTCAGAAAGCGTTCGCAGTACATGGCCAAGCCAACCGTATCGCCTCAGCCTGATAAAAGTTGTCACCGGAGTTTTTGCCGTCTGTTTTCTTATTACTTCATTCCTCACAAAGTCAAACTACCGCACACCCAAATTTTTCTGAGATGTCTATTCTCGAAACTCAGAATTTAAATGTTTTGGGCGCTAGTGAGGTGCCACGATTCGGATCCGTACAAGAGAATAGGTGTTATGCAGGCGTTATACAATAGTCATCATTTGGTTTTCACTGAGTAAATTACTCAGTAATTATTACTTACATGTTTTTATCACTGATGTACAATCAAATAGAGATGATGCTTCATGTAACAATATTTTGAAATTACGTTCTGAAAAATTAGCGTTGTCACGTAAACGTTGCTGTGCAAAACGTGTAGTAGAGTAAAAAAGACTAACGGTCTATTCCAGTTTACTATAAATTCAAAGCTGTATGTCGCGCTTTTTTATGCTGCTTCACGTTCACTGACTACAAGTTAGGTTCCGATCTTACGTTGAATGAAACACAAGACGGGTGTTTAGTGCTGCATTTAGACGTATACGTAAATATAAATGTTTTTTTAAAGCTGATTTTTAAATAGACTGAATGTCTGTCTTATAAAAAGAATAAAGATAACGTCTTTGTAATTTTAGTACACTGGTATTATTTTAAATAAGCATTATAACATATTTAAAAAAAAAAAACCATTGGACTGTTTGATTTAAAAAGTCCCTTGATTTGATAAGCAAAAGCAATAAAATACATGGTACGTCTTCGCAATAAAATTGTTTGCTCGTCTTCTGAGAATGTCACGTCCATATTTTGTCTCAAATTGAAATTGCATGCATACATGGTTACAGTTGTAATAAGTGAATACTCAATAATATCATATGCAAACTGCCTCCACTCCTTTAAAGTTTACTAAATTTCAAATTGACTGAATAAACATAACACAAAACTCACGCTGAAAACATAAACATAATTCATATGCGTATTTATGAAAGTAGTCATAAAATCGAAATTAACGATCTGCAAAATGTATGTAAGCCACTAGTTCTTATTTATTTTCAAAAAACGTTACTGAAATAATGCAGCCAGTTCTCACAAAGACACCACGAATGACCATTGAAGAGAACCTGTTTTGCATAACAATTTAGAACTAGTAAGTATACGCGTAGTTTATTTATTAAATTGGGCGGTAAATTCGTTTTTAATATTATAATGGATAATCAATGGCCTACCTCATAACATGATTATATAAAGATAACCCAAAGAAGAATGGCGAATACTAGCGATTTTGTTAACTATGTATAATAAATATGATACGTGCAAATAAAAAAAATACCTGATATGATCAATAATATTTTAAAAGACAGTGCTATAAAACTCCTTTGCAAACAGTGCTGTGACGTCATGTTACATTAAAGGAAACACGAGATGTTGAAAAAAGAAGAGAATTTAAAAACACATATTTCACACACGTAATATACTGATTAATAATTTAATCGAGTTGTGGTCCCGTGGCTAGTGTCTCGGACTCACGGCTCAGAGGTCCGTGGGTCGAATCCCACTCAACCCCAAATTGATTCCCGTTTTCTAATTGTGAGTTACTTACAACTCGTTGAAAATGTCCTTTAAAATTAAATATTTGGGTAAATCATAAGAACGCATATATTTGGTTTTTATTTTTAAAATAAATAATAATTTGTTTTACTTCAAAAAGTAATAATATTATTAAGGTCTCGTATGGCAAAACACGACGGAAGACATATAGTATTTGCACTTTGTGATTTAAATTTATGTTGTAAATAACTCACCCAAAAAATGGGAATCAATTGAGGTAGAGTGGAGTTTGATCTATGGCCCTCTAATTCGTAAGTCAGCAACACTAGCCACGTTACCACATCTAATTATAATGGTCAATGTAAATTTCCTGTTTTAGAAGTCAAATGTTTCGTATTTTAAAGTCTGTTTTACCAATTTAATACTGATATTTTTGGTTTATCTTATTAAAAATACGCAATTCAGACGATGATTTGAAATTGGTATAAATGGTGTAATTTTTATTTTTGTGTTTACAAAATAAAAGGTAAGCTTCCACTTTCCATTATGTAGTGTACCAACTCAATACAACAACTTTGATTCTCATTGAGTTTGGGATACGTTACTATTTTATGTAATATAAAGTATGAAGGAAGTGTTTTAAAAAACTTATTTTAAAACAACGTCTTTTATCAATGAGATAAAACGTTCTTATTTAAGAGATAAAATAAATAAGACAAGAAATAAGTATTTGTTCCATCTGCCAGTCTGTAGCACTAACTATGCACAACGCTCTTTCCTCTATCGTTCTTGCTTTAACTTTCATGTTTTTTTTTCAAATATTGATATATTTTACATGCCCCTTAATTAATTTGAAAAAATAAATTAAGACTCATTGTTTCTGGCTGCGATACGATCCCACTTACAATTTTATGATTCTCACACTTACACACACCTGAACACTTACTCCTACACAAATACACATAAACACACATTTACACTTACTCTCATACAAATACACATAAACACACCTTTTGTGGTAACACAATTTAATAGTATGTATGATTCTTATTTAGAAATTTTGCCGGTCTGTCTTTAAACTGTATTTTTTTTAATGTTACTCGTATCACTGTCGACTTTTGTAAATTTAAAATAAAAAAAGAAATAAAGAAATAAATTCGCAAATTTGGATTGACCAGTGACCGGTTTGACATTTGTATAAGAACAATCGCAATTCATTGAATTTTATAATTAAGATGCAAGTCTGGAAGATGTAGCGAAAGCGATGAAACCGGTCGTTAGTTATTCCAAATTTGTGGATTTAAGCGTCATTTGTCTTTAACTTCTTTAATAATTTTAAATGAACTTCCATAAATAATTTCCACAATTAAACTCGAATGTTTAAAATATCATCATCATCATCATCAATCCCTTTCCGCACGTAATGGTGCATATAACATTGCATTGGTACACCAATTGCAGCGTATATTGATCATTTTTGTTCCGTGAAGGTAAGATGACCAGTCTTACGCTTCAGGTACCAGTCCAGGGACTATGAAATGTTCCAGCGTGAAAACACATCTTTCAATAAATATTTCATATCAACGTCGGGAATCGAACCCAAGACCTCTTGCTTGGTAGGTAAACACACTGACCATTACACCGCGAGGCCGACAAAAATTAAATATTACTTTCTTAAAATGTTTTTTATACGAATTTGCATAATACTGCTATGCAAATTCATATAAATTGCAAAATAAATAAATAATGAATACGCCCATAAGATAATCGATGAAATTAATAAACTGATCAGAAAATTTGGGATAAATTAAACTTTTTTTTAATATTTTGTTAACACAATTGGTAGTACTATTTTGAGTTTATCCAAATTTTTGTTGACAAGGACAGGATTCAACTCCCTGGGAAGCTGTGAACATAAACATATTATAACAGAGATGAAAAACATTTTAGAGAAGGTAATATAGAAGTCTAGGCATCTATAGGGCTTATGACGTGTCATTGGCTAGTTTTAGTGGGCACTTTACTTTGAAATATTATTGATAAATCCACCTGGTTCATGAAGAAGTATGGAAAATGAAAAAATAAAATTTTCAGGCGTTGCCTAGTATGTAGGTGAAATAATTCAATTAGATTAATCTCACCCGCATAAATAAAGGTTTCAGCTCATTATCTTTACAAACATCAACAGATGAAAGAATTGAAGGAACACAAATGTTCAAATATGGGCAGAATGAAGAATGTTACACAGTGTGTAAAGAGGGCACTTAAACCAGTCAATGTTACCTTTTAATAATTTAAAATATAATAATAAAAATACGTATATAGTTTTATTCCACTTTTATTTATAATAAAATCATGATTTACAACCCCTGCTTGCACTTGTATATAACATAGAAATTTGTTAAGTCTCCCACCAGTCTGACGATGTTGGTCACGAAGAAACCCGGTCACTTGTAAAAAATGTATAAAATAATTTATAAATATAAGTGGAATAAAACTATAAACGTATTTTTATTATTATAATTAAAATGCAGTTCCACCAAGAAATGTCAGTAGAAAAACTCAATATATTTTATTAGTTCTATATTACCTTCTTTAAAATGTTCTTCATCTCTGCTGTAATATTTTAACGATTTGTAGTAATTTTTATGATAGTCGAAGTCTAAAAACAATGGCTTCCTCCATGTTAATAATTCTAAAATAATGATATGGCATTACGTATTTCAAAATTTAACAAAACAAAGCACATTTCGCCGTCGAACTGTTTCAAATAAAAGTCGGTTACTGAATAAATTCATTCAAATTGAGCCTACTTTGTCACGCGGAGTAAAATAAATTCAGGGATGTAAAAAAGACAATGATATTCATTCGCTTTGAAGGGGAGGTTGCTACTTGACGCCGCGCCGCACATTCATGACAAATTCAGCAGGTATTCAGGACCGTGCGAGGACAAAGGAGGCGATATGTGAAGTGCTGTAAACTCTGAACCTACCTTGGTTCTGTAGGGATCTTTTATTTAAATTTATAGGGAGATTCAGAAGGAAACACATTTTTAGATAAACTGTTAAATTTTACATCTTGTTCACTTATATTGTCGCGGTACGTTGCTTAGGATTGCCCAGAATGAGATCCAGAGTTAATAATAATAATTTATTTTTTTTGTTATAAAAATAAACACATTTACAAATAAACAATAAAAAAAAAAACAAAACGTAAACATATGCCTGATTAAATAAAAAAATATCAGAATTCCATATATTACAAAAGCAAAATTTTTTGTTGCATTTTTAAAAATGTTTTTTTTTTTTTTTCTTTTATTATAATTTAGTATGTATGTATATGTAAACATGTTTATGTGTGTGTATGTATGTATTTGTCTACACAATTTTTCAGGGCCATATCGTTAAACTTCAGAGGAACATTCCTCACGGAAAGCTTTAAAAAAAATGTTACTAAAAAGTCATTAAAAAAAAAAAAAAATCATAATCTCAAAATTGGATTAAGTATTTAATTTCATGAACAAGCATTCCTTCCATAAATTCCTACCCCTCCTCAACAAAAAAATAGGTAAAACCGTATTTGACCAACGAAGCGATACGCACCAGACGCTGACAAGTGAAGCGGCTGGGTAGGAGAGGGGTAGGGGTTTGTGGAAGGACTGCTTGCCCGAGAAATTAAAGATTTACTGCATTTTGAGATCATAAAAAAAAATACATAAAAAAATACTTTCTGGAAAAAATATATTAGGATTTTTTTAAAAGCTTACTATGAGGAATGTTCCTCTGAAGTTTCACGGTCTAGCCCTGAAACACCGTATATATGTGTGTGTATGTTTATTTATGTATGTTATATGTGTATATGTATAAATATTAATTTTTATTTATTTATACATTGTTTTGTATTTACTAATTCTTTCTTTTTCCTTTTTCTCTTCCTTCCCAATTTTCCCAATCCCATTTCCTTTTACTTCTAGGAACTGGACGTTTGGTTTTTTATATTTTTGTTACTGTGTAAAACGGTTTTTTTTGTTGTTATTTTCCATGTTTTGTTAATTCATATGACTGTGTGGGTTTAATGAAATGAAATAAATATAAGATAAAATACTTTTTGGTCGATTCGTCGTACCTTTTCAAAAATCAATGTTTCCGTTGTCCTCTTCGCTGTACCAGATTAAATTTCTTTTTTTTTAAACCAATTTATAAGGACTATAATTATACGTTCAATTAATTATTACACGTACCTATAAAAAATAACCTGAACACAATATTATTGTAGATATTTTTAAGTGCACATCGCATTTATACAGCAAACATTTTTTTCTTTTGAAAATGTTCAATTATTGGTTACCGACGGAGATACTTCAAATGTTCTTCCAAATATACTCATTTTCGTACACAAATATTAGTTTTTCTTTTAAGACAGTCGAAGATAACCCTGTTAACTTCCCATTGTAATTGGGGCCCGGGCTTGTTGTGGTGCAAAAAAACCTTAATAAAAAAATACTATTAACAAATTACAAAAGGGATAGAGAATACCTTAACTAAGGAAATATGAAAGTCTAGGCATTTACAGGGTTTATGACCTGTCATTGTCTGGTTAAAGTGGCCACTTTACACACTGTGCAACATTCACCATTTTGCCCATGTTTGAACATCCATATTTCTTCAATTCTTCCATTTGTTGATTTTAGTGAAGTTAAAGAGCTGAAACCTTTATTGTTGTGAAGAGATTCACCTGACTGAATTATTTAACATACTAAGCAACGCCTGAAAACAATTTTTCAATTTGTAAACTTATTCTTGGACTAGGTGGTTTCATTACAATATTTGAGTTTGTCCAAATGTTCGTAAACAAAAGACTGGATTTGGATGTGAAATAATTCAATCAGATGAATCTCTTCACAACAATAAAATCAATAAGCTCTTTAACTTCACTAAAATCAACAAATGGAAGAATTGAAGAAATATGAATGTTCAAACATGGGCAAAATGGTGAATGTTACACAGTGTGTAAATTGGCCACTTAAACCAGCCAATGACAGATCATAAGCCCAGTAAATGCCTAGACTTCCACATTCACTTAGTTAAGGTATTCTCCATCCCTGTTGTAATGTGTTGATCTTAATGACTCCCGAGGGGGTGAAATCCAGTCTTTTGTCTACGAACATTTGGACAAACTCAAATATGTAAATAAATTACTAATCAAATTAAAAAGTACTGTAAAAATAAGTTGATTCATGGTTCGTATGTAATTTATTTATTTATTTATTTATTTATTAACGGACATTGTCCATGTATACAATTTATAAGGTTTAAATATTACAATAAAAGAGTAGTTTAAAACATTTAAAGAAAAAAGAAAGAAGCATTGACAAACATAAGGGACATCGAGACAAGATCTGGACTATTTATTTAGTGCTTGTTTGAATCGTTGTAAACTTAAACCAAAATAGTCCAGATCCTGTCTTGAGTTAACAATACGACAAAGGCGGGTCATTGGAGAATTTAGGCCATAGTTTGTTCTATGCTGATCGATGAACAGTACTTCATTGTTTCTCAATCTACGAGACGGAATATTGAATTTTACTTGTCCCAGTAATGATGGAACATCGATTATACCATTTAGTATGCCGAACATATATATTGAGTAATAGAATTTATAAGTTTGAAATTTGTTAAAACATAACATCGATTCAAAAGAATGATTTCCATTAAATTGATTCAATTTAAAATATGGTAAAATGGAATAATCGGCAACCCTGTAACATTTTCGATATACGCCTTTATTCGTTGGAAGTGATGTGACATCTTGTATGGCCATTCTGTTTTCTATGAAGAAGTCATGCATATGCGACGGGAAGCACCTCGCCGTCGGAAAGTAAAATACCTTTTTCTGCCACGAGTGAATTGAAATGTCGGAACTTTGCAAGGCTCCTCAGATTTTTATGCGAAATTAAAAGGTAGAGTGTGATACATAAAACTAAAAAATCTGTTCTCCTTGAAAAACCATTGTTATTATATTTTGCTATGTTTATTATAGTTAAAATCATCATCATATGCCTGTTCGCACCCGATGGTGCATGGGGCATTCTTTTTTTATTTTACACATACTACACGATAAGAATATTGGAAATTTTAATTTTCATGTCCTGACTTACTAGAAAGTTTCGTGTTAGTCAGAACTCTCATATACTTAATACCAATAAATACATTTATTTATTAATATTGTGACACACATCAATATACAAAACACATAATTTATGTAAATTAATACAATTGAAAAAAAAATTGACAATAAACTATTTAACAAAGCATGGTGTTTTGCTTATATATTACATAATTTTATAACTCAATTGAAAAATAATATTTTCATTGTAAAAATAGTAATAAAATAACTAAGCAGCCAGCCATAGAAAAGTAAAACTGAGATAATAGCTATTTTGTGAAAAGAGTGAATTATAAAATCTACACAATAGTTTGAATGTTTTTGACTTTAACAAACGATAAACAATGAATACACAAGTTTTATATATTGCAAAGAATAATCTTATTGTGTATTTGACCAGTTTAAAAGATTTTTAAATAACCATAAGATTTTCCTAGTTTTATGGGTGTTTTCTGCAAATTGCGAAATGCCGTTTTTGTGATCGACACCTTTTTCCGGAGGTGATTAATACAGTTTTATATATCAAAGCGGTCTGGCTGTTTTTAGTAGAACATAGAATCGACCTTACTGCACCCGATAACATCAATATCTCATTTTTCCGAAATTGTGGACTGGCTGCTTTCTGCATAACTACGTTCAAATAATGTTACATTTGTATGGTACAATATGCTGGTAGTCAGATGGCAGAAGAGACCAGCTGTATTTTTTCTGTTTTTTAGTTTTCAAGAGTTTTAATTAATATTTGAGTAAATACACATAGAAAAAAAACAGTATCATTTAGAATGGTAATTTATCATTGAAAAAAAAAATTGAAAAAATAAACAAAATATTTTTTCAAGTTCTGGTTCCAGATTCTGGTTATATTTCACACGTGGAACTGTATTTTTTATCCGCATGAGGAAATGGAATGATGGAGGAAATGGGTCATGGTTTTTCATTCTTACTTAAAACCAAACTGAAATCTCACTTGAAAACACTAATTTGTTTTATCATTGTACTAATCCAGGTAGGTGTTTATGAATTATATTAAATATTTCACTCTCCCTAATCACTTTACCTTGACGTAATAGATAACTGAGATACGTTGCTTTTTTCCGATTAATTAGTAAAAACTGTCAACACATCTCGAGGGAAGACCTTAAAAAATTTTAAACTTTTTGACTTATAATTTTTTGTTACGATTGCTGATCTTATCTTCATCGAATTCCGGAACAGTATTAAGCCACGGCGTCAAAAAACGAAAGCAAATACTAAGCCACCATTTTATTGTTGACAACTGGGTGTGTATTGAATTAATAATTATAATATATGTATGAACGCAGTGTTAATTACAATACAACTGATTAAAGGTAAATCTGATTTTAAGAGATTAAGAATGATAGGGCTTTCGCATCATAAAACATTTGTCAGTGTGTAATAAGTTTATGGTCCTTTAATTGCGTTTATTTTATTATAATATCAAAATTTTGAATTGGTCAACTATATTATGGAAATCCTTCTCCTCCACTCCTTCACTCTATTTCCTCATCCCTTAACCTTCTTAAGAGCTCTTTTTTTCTCTCATGTCTAATATAATATATTATTTTTCTCTTTACTGTGTAACATGTTCTCTCATTATATTTGTGAAAAACTTTAACTGGATGTATGTTCTATTTTTCATATTTTGTATTTTTATATAACAACTGTTGTTTTTCCTTAATAAATAAAAATGAAAAATAAAATAAAATCATTTCGTTCGATGAAGATGAGATGTTAACAAACAAACATCCATATAGGTATAAAGTGTCATCGGAAAGCGTCCGGATTTAATTATAGTGTTTTGTTTTTGAAATACTTTTTTTTTTATACACGATGTTTCAGGGCCAGACCTCATGGTAAACTTTAAAAATAATCCTAATAAATAAATTTGAAAACTATTTTTTTATGTAATTTTTAAATGAAGTAAATATTTCCCCTAAAATAAATGTTACTGACCAATGAAGCAATACGCATCAGAAACAGATACGAGAAGCGGCTGGGTAGGTTAGGGGTAGGGGTCAGTGAAAAGAATCCTAATCCAAGAAATTTTATAATTTACTCCATAATAAGATTTAAAAAACCTTTTTTTTTAAAGAAAAATAGGTTTTGGAGAAAAAAAATAAAGGATTATTTCTTATGTTTACCACGGGGAATGTTCCTCTTAAGTTTCACGGACTGAATCTGAAACACCGTGTATTTTTTTTTTAAGTAAGAATTTAAATTGTTGTTTGTTTTTTTAAACCATCTAAAATAAATAAATAAAATTGCATTTAAAATTTATGTTTTATTTAATATTGAACATGGGGTAAAATACATAAAAATATTTTTTTAAATTCAATTTCCTAATTTTTTAGGCCGGCACCTTCGAAATAAAATTAAAAAGGTTTAATCAATTTATTTTTTGAAATCTCGAACAATGTTTTTTTTTTTTACCAATAAGTTGTTTTTATTTAGAATAGTAAAATTATGTTATGTTTTTTGTGGATAAGGAAAATAAATTATTTAACATCATGTCATTACGTCTATATCATTACATAAACTTTGATAGTAACACAAACTTAACGTTATAAATACATTATTAATGCAGTTCCAAAACATTCACTTCGAAGGTTGACATTTATATCTACCCTGCAATCCTGGGTGGTTATATTGATGTCGTTAAAATTTAATAGACGGATAACTTTACAATCGCATCCCCAGTGAAGACGTGAAGAAGTTGTTAGTTTTATTGCAGTCTTAAAAAAACTCATTTAAACATTTTCATTGCGTTCCTTTTTTTTTATTTGGAAAAAATCACAACTATAAAATTAAACAACAATATTTTTGAAATGTATCACAAATTTTTTTGCTGCATTGGTGTACCAATGCAATACTCTTTGCTCGTGGTTTTTTTAAAATTTTTATCGTCTTCCTAATATTTTAATTTAATTCTATTGAATAATTGGGAGATTCGAAATATATGTTAGTGGTAATTCTTCATTGCTGTATCCATTGTCGACCTTGTAATTGACAGCCATTAGATTCACCGTGATAAATAATCAAGAATTTGAGCAACATTAAAATAAAATTATTTAAATTCTTGTACTTACCCCGGAACACTTTGTCAAAAGGTCTTTCAGACAGTAAAAATCGATCTCGATTTTTTTTACATAATTTTGAATTTTCTATCCTTCTGTTTTTCTATTTATTTTAAAAATAACGACACTAGGCTAAAAAATGTCGTAAAAAGGATGAAACCGGTCACTGGTTACTTCAATTTTCTGGAATTAAGTATCAACCGTCTTTGTTGTTTTTACCGTTTTAAGGGCAAATTGAATTAAAAAATACAATTATGTTAGGAAACCATTTATTTTTGTAATGACTCTTTTTCACATGGTTTAAAAATGACGTTTTGTAGGTTAAGTGCATTTGCTTGGGTAAAAGCAGAAAATTATACGTTTTACGATTTTAAGTTTACGGGTCTTTGCCTACTCTAAAATAAACTGTCGTATGAGTAAAGACTTTCTGCCCAACAAGAATATACAAGTAATTTTGGAGACATCTCAGATAATCTACTTTCTTTAAATATGTAACGACATAAGTAGAAAGAATATAAATAAATGCGTTGTATTTTTGATAATTATATTATTTCAAGGCATCCTTTTTGTTTTGGTGTTTTTTTATTGCTACATATTTACCAATGTTTCATCTATTTAAAGGCCTTGCAATTTAGTAGCTAAGATAATTTTTTTATAATCCTAAGTTTAATGATAGATTTTATAATGCTGTTCTTTTTTTATCAAACAGAAATCTCATTTCAATAAAAATATATTTGATATTAGTAATACTTGGATCGATTGCGCTCTTACGAACGGGTGTCCACTTGAATTTATTTTTATTAATGATGAAGAAGGTAGAAAATCATACTTGTATGTATGTAAATACCAAGCCTTTGAATGAGCGGGAATGAATAGTAGGAATATTGCAATGTAAAAAAAGTTTCCAATTAGAGCATTTTTTGCAAACGAGATCAAATATTTGTAAAATAGTTTACTACTGACCATTCTGGAAGAGTATTTCAATCCACGTTCTTACTCGGATGTTATTTGCAATGTCCAAGTTTGAAATTTAGGCACGTCAGCATGTTTTCATAAATGCTTAGCACGCAAATATGATTTTACTTTAATAATATGTAGGTAAAGGGACATAATATTTTTTGGTCCAAGAAATTCTTATCTCTTTAGACTTTTAAAGCAAAAATGTTATTATATTTTCCGTTGGTGAAATCTTCAAAAGAAATATGTTGCATCTTAATAAATAGGGACAGTTCAAATTATGGAAATTTTTTAATATCATTACATTAATAAAAGTATTCGGTTCTAAGAACAAGTGAGAATACGAAAAAAATCATGTAGGTACGAGTACCTATTGTCCATCGGATTGGACCTATTTTAACCATTAACATACTGTGTAAAAATATCTGCCTTGAGTCACGGCGCCGGCGTGGCAGTTTGAGGTTACCTTAGGATAACCTTAGGTAACCTGGGTATGTATTATGAATGCATTTATAGCGATTATTTAGTACGTAAATGTGCGTTATAAATGCATTTATAATACCAACCCTGAGGTAGGAAATGATCGGCTGATAATCGCTGTCTGTTTTCACCTTATGAAAATTATATTGTGTTTTGCTTAGCGACCTAATTATTTCTAGTTTTAAAAAAAACATAAATTTAAAAAAAAATATTTGGAATTAATTTAAAACGATTGAAACATCATGATAAAAGTTAAATAAATGTACATACCAATAAATGAATGGTTATTTTAGTATAATTTTCAATAAAAAAAACTCTGTCCGTCCAGTGGTTAGCGCATTAATACAACGCATGAGGTCTTGGGTTAGATTCCCGGTAAGGTTGACTTAAAAAGTATTTAAGAAAATTCTTTTCAAATTAAATATTTGCATATTTTAAAAAACTAATATCACAAAAACATCAAACAAGTACTGTTTTATATAATAATTATAATAAAGGTTTAATTATCTTCCTTAATCTTTGAAAAATTTCAAAATGTTTGTTCTATTTAAACAATACCCTATATTAAATTATATCCGATACTATCCGTATCTTTTTTATGTTATTATATCATTATTGACTGTTTGTTTCTGTAAAATAAATAAATAAATAATAAATAATTATTTGTCACTTTAGTTTGTTTTTGTCTAAAAAAACATTTTTAACGAAATCAAGTTAAGTGTACAGAAGTTCTAAGAAAAACTTTTTTTAATAATATTGAAATAAAAATAAGTTTTTTTTTAAAAAGTGTACGGGTTTTTTAACAAATTTTGCCTTTAGTTGTGGTCATTATTTCTATCTATTTCGTAAAAAAACGTTAAAGCTCTATTTTCGCAGATTTGTGTTTTTGTACAAAAACGAACTGAAGCGACGTATTGCCGATTTCACGAAGTTTAATTAATACGACATTACAAGAATACACTGTTTGTGAATTGTTGCAAAAAAACGGTGGCACCTGTCTCGTAATTCTTCCAGGCACCCAGAAGTTGATGAGAGATAACTGTTCTAAGCAATCCCGTATTGAATTTACATTTTTCAATTAATTTATTAGGTCTTTTATTTTTCTTCCATTGTTAAAGTTTAACAAATTTTACGCTTTAAATAAAAAATCGTGATTAAAACGTTTTTGGCTAATTCCAAGTTAAACATTTTTGTAAAAGGTTTATTTGGACTCTTTCCAGGCAATTTTGGTGGCAATTGTAGTAAATATAACTGTAGTAACAAAGACATAAGAACAGAGTAGGGACGGCACCATGTCTTCTCCCTTTTATTTACAATTTTTATTTAATTTTGTAATATTTTTTTATTCGCATTTAAAGAACGCCAGATCTAACAAATAATATTGTTCGATCGTTTACGTGTGAACAATGCAATATGTATGACAATACTGCAGTGTCCCAGCTCCGTCAGAACGCTGGGACAATACGAAAATTCGACAGCAGTTCACACGTGAGCTCTGCGAAAGGGAATGCACAACGGTGTTTCTAAAGTCCGTGGCTCAATTCCCACTCTACCCCAACTTGATTCCCATATAATAATAGTGAGTTATTTAAAACTCGTTGAAAATGGCTCTCAAAATAAAATATTTGGGTAAATTATAAAAAGGCAAATATTTCTGTTCTAAAAATAAATAAATAATGGTAAATGAAACCATGCATATTATTAACATGACGTGGAGATACAATTTTTGCATGGACACGGGAGTCGTGTCCGACGCGCCGAACGTGTTAAAGAAAATTAAATAAAAACTATAAAAATTACATGAACATCAAGCTCTTTTGTAAAGTTGGCTTCATAGTGCTAATTAATTTTCCCCTTTCCACCGTTGAACTGACGATTGGTGTACCAGCGTAGTAACCTTTGCATCACGTGTTGCGGATTGTGGATTGAAAAATAATAAGAATTGTATTAACCCATTGGGTCATATAACAACTGCATCATGTTGTGTCCGTCTGAATTACTCGCGGCCTCTATGGTGTAGTGGTTAAGATGCTTGACTCACGCACGGAAGGTTCCGGGTTCGATTCCTGGTGAGAACACAATCATTAAATGTGATTTTTCTCAAGCCTGGGTGTTCTGTGCTGTAATTGAATGTAGTTGTGCAGAAACCAGCCAGTCTACAATTTTGAGAAAAAAGATATTGATGTTATCAGATGCAGTAAGGTCAATTCTATGGTCTGCAAAAACAGCCAGACCGCTTTCATACAAAAAACTGTATTAATCATCTTCTGAAAGTGGTATTGGTCACAAAAGCGGAATTCCTCAATTTACAGAAAACACCCACAGCACTAAAACAATCTTACAGTACTTGAAAACTCATTAAAAATAGTCAAATACATAATAAGATAATGGTTTATAATACAAAAAAAAACTCACGTATTCATTGTTTATCATTTGTAAAAGTCTAAAACATTCCAACTGTGGTGTAGATTTGATTATTAACTATTTTCACAAAAGTGCTTTTATCTCAGTTTCATTTTTCTATGGCTGGCTGCTTTCTGCATCTTTTTCTTCAAGTGCCTTGCCGAGTTCCCCGACGATGGCGATCACTACAGCGAAAGTACATGTATCGGTCCTATGCTACTTTTATATTTCGCAGCCAGTACGACTGCGTATTGATGTTCTCGCCTTAGTGATCCCTGGCAAAAGATGACCAGAGTGGTTTCTCGTTGCCTTCTCAGGTGGATTTTTCTGTCGAAGTTACCTTCCCTAAGCTGGTTGGTTTTGGTTTTGAGGCGTCAAAAACTCGCCTTTTACCCTCTCGTTTTTTGCTGTGGTCACACCGTTATGAGTGTGATCCTATTGCCCGGGGTTTGCGACGTGGACGCTAACGAGTTGGACTAGTCAGTAGTGCTGCCGATGGAATGCAACTGGGCGTTTGCAGCATTTTATAGAATCGCATCCTCCAGTAAGATGTGCCTCACTGTGACCATACGGGCAGTCCGAACCCCTGGTTTCTGCACAACAACGTTCAATTCATCCCAGTTCTTGGGTCTCCTGACCTGTGGTGAAGAAAAAAAAAACTTCACTCTTCTTTGTATTTTTCTTGTGCCGCTCATCGGAAGTTGGCGACCAATTACTTTAAACTTCTTTTGATCATGGGCCACTCTAAAAGGCAATGCTGCATCTCGTATTCAAAGCCAATTATGCTTTTAGGTATTTTTAAATATAAACATTTAACTAGAATTAATGTTAGTAAAGTTTGTGGGATTATACCTGTATATCTATGTATATGTATATAAAAAAAAAATATATATATATATATACGCATATCAATACCGATTTCTTTAACATGCGTGATTTTTTAGTATACATTAGTAACAATTTATTACGACAACAATCGTGAACTAATTTTAATCAATGCTTTTATAGGTAAAATGATTGTAAATGGCTGTTGTAACGTGGGAAATGTCTAATACGCTTGTCATTGCAAAGGGGTCTGAAACGCCTTTAGCACTCAAAGATAATAATTAACTTTTCAAATGCCTTAATGTCTGCGCAGACACTTAAAAAGACAATTGCCAGGAATTAATGTTCATGTCTTAAATCTTTCATTAATTGGAAAACACGAAGGGAAGTTGAAAAATTAACTGACTTGTAATAATAATTAACCTGAGCGTCAGTGCATACATACGTACACAATTTTAGACTGTATAGGTGATAAGTACGGTTACCATAATTTGATTTAAAAATGGGACACATAAGCGACGCTAAGAATTCAGGACTATTGTAAAAAACATGAATTCTTTTTTCTGGACTTACGCAGCTTAATATATTTTTTAAATAACGATATAATTATTATTTAAGTTTAATGTCAGTATAACCAAGTGGATTGCTGCTCAGGACTACAAAAAAAATATGAAATACAAAATATATTTCTAATGTCTCCGTGATGCTTAGTGCAACTTTTCTTTAATATACCTTTATTATTATTTTGTCCATTTCCAACCAATGAATTTACAATTTTAGAACCTTAATTAATTTTAGAGCCTTAGAACATACTATTTATTGTTTGGTTAGACGACAAATTGTGAATTGCAAATGTAAAAAAAATCTACAAGAATGTAAACTATTTACTTTTATTTATTTTCTCTTCTATACATATAAATATGTTTGTAAATCATAAAAATAAACAAAACTAAAATAAATTAATAATTACAATAAATGGATATAAATATTCAATCAATTTTATCAATGTCTTATTTTGAATATGGTGTTATAAATGTTGATTATTATGTTTTTGATGTAGATAATGCGACTTTCCAAATTTTAACAAACATTTATAACAATAATAAGCTCTTTTTAACAATTGATAATATATATACCAAACAAGAGGCGTAAGAATATATATTTTTTTTAAATTGATGAAAAAATAGTTTTTTTTTAGCGAAGAAATGATATTTTTTTAATAATCAATAATTATTTAGGATATTTTAACAAACATGGTGAACATTGATCAAAAGGAAGTAAACAAGTCTAGGTTTCGACAGGACATCTGATCAGTTATTGACTGGTTAAAGTGGGAACTTTATATTATTATTATTATTATTATTATTATTATTTTATTTTTGCACCACAACAGGCCAGGAGGCCCAATTACAGTGGTGAATTACATCACAGAACACCCAGACTTGAGAAAAATCACATTTTAATTTTTGTGTTCTCACCGGGAATCGAACCCGGAACCTTCCGTCTGTGAGTCAAGCGTCTTGACCACTACACCACGGAGGCCGCCTATATATACTATATTCACCATTCTGCGATGTTTAAAAAAACATATTTATATAAATCTTCCCTTTCTTCATTTTTGTAAAGTTAAAAGCTGAACATTTTATTGCTGCGGGCGAGACTCATCTGACTGAATTATTTCACCCACATATTAGGCAACGTCTAAACATTTTAGTACAGTCACTAAATTTTTTAATCAACCTTTGCTTTTGTGGGAGTGTCCGAACGTTTTCAAATAAAATATTATAGGGTGCATACTAACACAAACGAAATGTATTAATATAGACTTATTGAACATTTAAACGCACTGTACTTATTCTTTGACCAGTTGGTTATATCAGCAATATTTTGAGTTTGACTCAATTATTTAAAAAAAAAAAAATAGTATGTTATTCCTTAGATTCCCCAGATGACGAAATTCAGTCCTTGTCTATTTACATTTGGACAAACTCAAAATATCATCATTACAAATTAATGTTTGATTTATTGTAAATAAATTATTGCTCATTCAGTATTTAAAATATGAAATCCGATACTGTCTCGTTTAAATGGTAATTCTTTTGGTTACTCTAGCAAAACGTAGTAATTTGTATTTTAAGATGTAGTAAGTTAAAAGGTTATACCGGTGGGAGTAATCTTAAGTATGAAATATTTACGTGAGTAATTATATGCGTCTATTAAATCAACTCAAATTAAGAAACTTTCCTTTGATAGGCCTTCAAACTAATAATTATGTACAGTGCGTTCGGATGTTTAATAATCCAATGTTGATGTGTTAGTTAGTGCTTCTCGGTAGACCGAGTAAACATACAGGTTTTGCTTGTGCAAGTACGCACTTTTAAATGATTTATATGAAGACTTTTTGTAACGCACATATTAACATGGACTTATTGAACATTCGAGCGCACTGTGCATAGCTTTGTTGCTTATCTACTGCTTTTCTGAAAACTGACCACACGCCTCCGTGACATATCATTAGTGTACCCGTTCTTAGAACTAATAGTACACTTCCTGCAAAATATATTTCTATGTTCATTGTTAAAACGAATTCTAGTTACGTACCAACATAACAATATTTAATCAAATTCCATAAATTATTTTCCTCGGACATTACCACACCGCGGTAGGTTAAAAATTTATATTTGCACAATAAACAGCATGACTGTACAGTAGGGTAGGCCGATATTTTTTTTCTTCCGAATTTTGAAATGAAAGGGGTCTAAAAAGTTGCCTTTTCAATTTTTTGCAATGCGAAAAATATCAAAAAAAATATTTGATACTACTTTTGGCCCTCAACCAAAGTGTGAAGTTTTCGAAAAAGTCAATTTTGTGCGCTAAACCGACTGTCATTTCGTATTTAAATAAGAAAATCAGTCCAAATAAATTTTATCATGTGCATTAAATCTTATTGAATAGGCATCTAAGGGCGTGAGTGGCACTTTGTTTTGTAAAAAATTAGTAGCGTTGTTTTAATGAGCCATTGTTTTCGTCGATATTAGCCAGGCGCTCAACGGAATCAGTTCCGCGGAGTGAAAACTTTTTGCATTTCGGTAGTTTTAAAACGTGTTTGAATTCGTAATGTGATTAGGTTATATCTATACTAACAAAAAAATCATTTTATCAATAAAGTTAATTAACCAAATATTCAGGCAGTTATAAACTTCAAACCTCGGTTGAGGGCTAAAAGTAATATGGAATATTTTTTTAAATAATTTTTACGTTTAATGTGATCCAAAATGCAACTTTTAAGACCCCTTTCACTTTGATGTCTAAAAAAATAAAAAACTTCATACATCATCGGCCCACTCTACTGTACAGTTTCTTTATATACCTATAAATAACTTCTTTACATCTTTCTTTCAGATTTTTTTCTGCTTTGTTTTTACCGTTTATGTTTTTTTTTATTAAAAAAAACTTTCTTGTGATTTACCCAAATATTTCATTTTAAGGACCATTTTCAACGAATTGTAAATAACTCACTGTTAGAAAATTGGAATCAAGTTTGGGTAGAGTAGGATTTGAACCACGGACCTTTGAGCCGTGAGTCCGAGATTAGCACTGAGAAGTGTATAGTGGGATTTGCGTTAGTGTAATTAACGTTCTGACGAGAGACGAGTACGTTTTGAAACCTGTAGACAAATAAAAGTCGTTTGTTGGTTATAATACAAACTAATATTAACAAACATTTGTCGAACCGTTTGACCACAAAGTAAATGCTTTAAATATCAATAAGACTTTATTCAGAGAAGTTGATATTTCTACGAAAAGAGGTACAAAGCATGGCCATGTTCAAAAAGATAAATCTTTGTAATAATAGGAAAGAAAATTTGTGCATTCAATCATAAAATTGGATAACACTTCCCGAGAATTTTCTTAAGTAGTCTACGAACTGCCCTTATTGAATTACTGACCTAATACACTTGAAATTATTTTTAAATAGCTGTATTTTAAAAACAATAAATTTATTATTAAAAAATAAAATAAATCATGAAATTTTCTTGACAGGTGTGCAATAATTGTATCCTAATCTAAACTAATTGAAATTTTGTTTCAAAGCTACAGTTTTATTAATTAACATTAGTTTATTTGAGTATAAGCAAAATACAATATTCACCTAAGACGTTAAATCGGGTCATAGGTCCGAGGTTTGAACCCTACTCTTCCCCAACTTGATTCCCATTTTTTTATAATGAATTCAGTACAACTCGTTGAAAATGGCCCCTGAAAATTGAAATATTTGGGTGCGTAGTATTAAAAATTTTGAGAACGCAAATACCTCTTTTTCTTTAAAAAATTTAAGAATTTTAGCTCCCACACTGCGCTGTATCAGATGATTCATAGCAATATATGAAAAAAATCTACAATTATTTAAGGCTCTTGTCTGGCTGTGGTATAATACGAGTCTAAATATTTATTTATTTATTTTCATAAATTATATTACATACACAAAACTATAATATGATATAAGACTTGATATATTTATCATATTTACTCGTATTTAAATTAAAAAGTTGTATTTTTTTCTGTAATCTCAAATGGACATTTTGATATCGGATTAAGAAAGAACAAATTTGCATAAATGAGTTAGATTGTAATACAAAACATATTTTTTCTTACTATACGAAGAATAATTATGCAAATAAAAGTGATGCCAATATCACAATAAATTTATAAGAAAGAGCACGAAAATAGAACTTACAACAATGAAGACACAGGCGCTGTTCTGTGAATGCTGTATGTGTAAAAGAGACCAAAAAAAGAAGAAATCTTTCAATCAGTCAATTGTTGTCAGTAAACGGGAATGCACGCAAGTTTTAATTTGAGCTAAATTATATTTTATTTATTATAAATTGTGAAGAAGCAATTATTTCACAGTTTGTATGTCTTGATGTTTTTTTTTCAAATGTCTGAACTTCAGAATATTCTGTCTTTTGCTTGAGGTAACACGATGTTACATCACCGCGTGAGAATGAAATTTATAGCACAGCATTTTAAGACTTAAGCTTATAGATAAAAATACGTTTCATCCATTTATTTCTTAAGGAATACGAATTCAAAATAAATAGGCTCATATTATGTTTTTAAGAATTTATAATAATTTTTGACGAAACGAGAAAATTTTAAGTCAAAGTTGTTGCATGAATTCAATTTATTTTCTCTTGGTTCAATTTATGCAGCTATTTTAAAATATTGTAACAATGCATCATTGTCTTGCGCTTTTGCTAATGTTTCTTTGAGAGATGTAAATATGATTATAAGGTTATTATTTGCAATATTTATGATGATATATACTTACCAACAGTTTTTTTTTGCGTTTAAACATATAAATAAAATTTGATTCGTGTATTTAAATCAAAAAAACATCTTGTTTTTAAAGATTTTGTAACTAAATACAACTTGCCTCTATTTTTTTTTCTGTATCCAGGCGGATAAAAAATACAATCCTGGGCGTGAAATATAATCAGAACCCTGGACGAGTGTTTTCGACTCGATTGTTGCTTTCAAGTAAACAATCCTAATAAGGAAATCGAGTGGAGATAAGTCCGCCTCGTTGTGTAGTAAAAGAAGTAAAGGTCCTAGGTTCAATCCCTGACGAGGTAGATATGAAATATTTATTTTCAATGTTGCTGGACTGACACAAGAAGCATACGGCTGGCCACCTTAAACCTAAGTAACAAGATAATGATTTAATAACGCTGCATTGAAAAAAAAATGCAACTGGGGAGCGATGCTGACTGTGTATTTAAATTTAAAAAATATATTATATTTAAAGAAATGTAACATTAATATATGCACGTATTCAGAGACAACACTTTGAAAGTACATTCTAATCTCAATGCAGAGAATTACTTGACGGTGATGACACCAGAATGTACTTTCCTCATCTTGAGTCTTGTAAAAAACTACGGGTATGAATGTAGAAATTTTAAACATGCATATATTTTTCATTATAAAAAATCAATAAAAACACGTTTAAAGGTCAAACCGCACAAAAGCGGCACTACGCGGTACGATCCGGCACTATGCATAATTGAGTGGCGCGTTGCCGCACTACGAAATATTGTATTTACTGATTTGGATGAAACAAACTGTACTACAGCTGCGCGACACTGCGCGGCGCCCATACAAAATTTTATTAGGCAATGTCGCTGAAGTGCAGTGACGGTGTAGTGCTGTTTGACGTTTAAGGTACATTTCTCACAGTCACAACATACAACAGTTACGACTTTAAACTCATCTGACAGTGTATTTATTTTTCAGCGTTTTCGCCTTTTGATTTTTTTCTGTTTAATAACGTTCATGTTTTTGCAGGTTTATCACTCTTTTGGGAATTTTGCAAGCAGTTCTTACTCAATCACACTTCGGAAACCGTTTTGTCGGTAAGTCTACTCTTAAATATTACATTATATCTATTTTTGAACATTTTTTCTGGTTGTTAGTGCTATTACGCTTATTTCAGCGGTACTGGGTGTCTAGTGACAATTTAAAAAAATATAGCGAAATAAATAGACAAGGTATTTACATAATTTTATTTTTTATTTTAAGTACGTGAATGCAAACATTTTTTTTCAAGAAAAAATTTTCTAAATGTCTACCTTTAAAAAAAGTCGGCAGAGATTGCTTGAAATCTTTGCGATCTCGATCCTTATATTTTCTTTCAGTTCCGCGGTGGTGGCAGGTTGGTTTTGGTAAAGTTAACTCTTAAAGTAGACCCACGAAAAAGTGTCCTGAACTCATATCTGGCAATTGTGCTAGCAAGAAGATGTCACCAAAGCATGAGATCACTTTCTTGGAAATAAATCTCTTACAGCACTTATAGCATACGCAGTATATGAAGTAGCGCCATCTCGTTGATAGTAAGTGTTTCGATTAAAAAGACTTTTGCAAAGTTCATCACAAAGAAAACTTTTGATCGGGTCACAAAATCTTTCAGAATTTACCGTCACAATTTAGCCACGATAATTTTCTAAAAACCATGGACCAATAAGTCCTCTACTTGCAAAAACGCACCAAACATTCACCTTCTGACTATGCAGTGGTGGTATTTACATATTTTTTAAATTGGGTGAAATTTATCAAAACAAATTTCGCTAGTGCACATAACCTTTAAGGTAAAAATGTACTTCATTACTGTACAAGATGTTGCTCGGT
This sequence comes from Micrasema longulum, assembly GCF_059751315.1. Taxonomy (NCBI): domain Eukaryota; kingdom Metazoa; phylum Arthropoda; class Insecta; order Trichoptera; family Brachycentridae; genus Micrasema; species Micrasema longulum. Next base: position 14,721 of record NW_028278930.1, on the reverse strand, counting down.
CATGTTTTTGTAGAAAAAGTATTTGGCATTCCTTTATCTTGTTTGATAGCCACCGTAGTTTCCAGTACATGGATTTTATACGGATGAAAATTTAGTTTTTTTGATGCAATTATGATTAGGCGATTCTTAAAACCGACGAATACCTTGTTAGTGTAGATATTCCCATACTTAATTAATTACCCACACGCTGGATGTTTTCATCAATTGAAACAGATAAAGATGGACATTGGCGATGTCGGTCAACAGATGTCTCTGAAGCTCTTAATCTGGCTACCCAATTTCGAATATTGTAACTTACGTCTAGCCACATAAACAAAACACTGCTTGTTATGTACGCCTCGATAGTGAACGCAGGCGTCTCTTCCGACCAACAATCTATGACAAATAAAAAATCCGCAGTACCTGCAATTTCAACGCCCCAACCCATTCCTGGTTAGCTGCTTGAATTCAAACGTTATTTAAGATTAAGATCTAAAATTTGCCGCTGGACACCTAATAGAAAGAAAAATTCAAATAAGATGACCCAAGTGAGCGAGCATTACGTTATGCTTTTTATTTCGCTAATGAATGTTTGTTTACTGATTGCCCAGACTGTGTTTATGCTCTTCGTAAAAATTAGTTATTTGAGTTTTGCCACTACTCTCCCCGAGCTGCGATATACTTAATTTATTGACGAATTTTCGTGATATTAATGTTTGTGTACATCCTAACAATTATGAAAAAAATGTGTTTAGAATATAACATATTATGGAAGTCAACATTTTTTTATATTATACTTGCCGGAGTAAAAATCTGTCGTTTGCTATTTTACGAGATTACTTCATAAACTGTGAATTTGAAGATCCATTTTCTTCAATTCTCTATTCAAGAACTATATAGACCATAAGAATTTTAATTATTTTTACGATATCTGTTTTTATTGGTCAAATCTTTTAAAGCAGTATTTGCCTAAAAAACAGACTCCCACAATATTGTCGTACTTGTTTGAAAATAAATCATCAACAAATGTTTGCGTAAAAGCGTTCTTGTCTTGGCATAAATTACACAGTTAATTTCTCGTCTCTTGTGGGGTTTTGATGCTGGCGACCGGTGAATTAACATCTCAATTAGGTTCTTACATATTCAAACACAAGTAATTATTATTATTGCTGATTGTCGGAATGTGTGAACGCGTTGAACACATTGAATAAAGAATATTTTCCTCAGGTGTAGCCCCAAAAATCTATCGAGATACTTTGCCAATGCAATAAAAACTTTGGAAATAATTTTGATAACACGGAAGGGCAAACAACAGTAAATGGTTAATGTAAACGATAAAAAATCTTTAAAAATAACTAATCATAAGCCTTGTAAATGCTTTGGTTTACTATATGCCTTTAAATAATTATAGATTTAATGGTTTCCAGGTAACATTTATCTCAAAAGCACAATCATTTGAATCTGTTACAGCTTTTTGTATTGGTCGAAATGCGGCGAAATGTAATTTGCAAAAACAAATTCTCTTTTTATTTAAAATAAAAACGGATTTTGACATATTCAAAATGTTAAAAATGCGATATCCGAACGCTCCTTTCCGTTTTGTCTATGGTAGTTTTCACTAAAAAATTCTTTACTTAAACAACATTGTACCTTTTCATCATATTTTTTTTTTATTCGATATTTGCGTCCATTTAATGTTGTTCATCAAACGAAACGAAATAATGTTATGATATGGCATTTAAATTTATTTGAATAGATCACGTCCGCAAAAGGTACCTTCATAGCTTCTGACAGATATAGGATATTAACTATAAGATTGATATCATCATCAAAAAAATACCTTGACCTTTTTTTAAAGTGTCTGAACTTGACAATATTGTACAATAGTCATACAGACCAACTGATAAATTTTGGTAATATACAGCATGTCCCGTCTGAAATATTTTAAATTAGAAAATGACGACTAAAGCCATGACAAACATGAAACGGTTCAAAACTTGATACGGACCGCTTTAAGATTAATTAAGGAAAGTGGCTATTTACATTTTTTTTACCCTTGCATTCGTTTAAAATATTATCAATTTATTATCTCAAAATGCTCTTTAACTTAGCATTTATCTATAATAGCAACTTTGGAGCATTTTGAGATCAGAAATGGCAAAAATTTATAAGATTTTAACCAAATAGTAAAAAAAATGTAAAAATGTACATTTTGAACGGATATGCTTTTATTCTAGAAAAAACTGTGACTTCAGAACTTTCATTTAAACAAAAAGATTTTAAATAAAGTTTTGGTTAATTTTTATCATCTAAAATTGCAAACATGCATTTTTTGTTATTTATGTCAAATGAGTTAAATCGAAGTATTATTTTTTATTTATTGAGTATGCAGACAATTGGAAAAATTCCATATTAAATTTGGTAATGTATCCAAAATAAATTTGTTTGAAAATGTCCTAACGAGACAAAACGCGTCACAATATACCCTTTGTATATTTTAAAAAATAAAGTCGAATTATAATCCAATAAATTTGTTTCATTTTAGATACATTACCAAATTTATTATTTTTTATTTCCAAATTTGTCAACAATAGTTATTGATACAGGATGCTATATAGAAGTGTGATTTTTTATATCAATCATTTTAAGTATCAAGATTCGATTAAATATATTTTTTAATGATATGTGATTTTTTATGAATAATCAAGACGTTTAATTGTTGACCGGTTTTTCAAATATGAAATTCAAAAACGACTTATTGATTATTAAAAATCCAATGTACTTTCTTTTTTAAAAAAGTGAACATTTCAATGTGGCCAACTTATTAATTTGTACAAAAAATATAAAAATTAATGCAATGAGTTTTGACGAATATGAAAAAAAAAATTACCGTTTCGTGAATGAAAATTAAAGATGTTTTTATAATGATGGTAATGTTATTTTGTGATTATTAAAAACATGATGCTGAAAAATTAAGATTGTTCAATTGATTAAAACGAATTGTTATTATTTGTACAACGGCAATTATTTAAACTTTATTAATAGAATTATAATCCCTAATGAGTCGTTACAGGTGAATTCCATTCCTTAAAAGCCTTTTGATGTTCTCACTACGTAACTAAATATCTTACTCTGTAAGTGATTTTCTTCTTTGATACTTTGAATCTCTCTTAAGTAGATATTAATAATTTCATTTCAGTTTTTCACTGATTATAACTTTGTATAATATTTTCTTGTAAGTATTAAGCTGACTTTTCATCTAAATGTAGTGTAACAGCCCGTGGTCGTGCTTAAATTTGTTTTTGCTTGTCTGTGCGGAAATAAATCAAAAGAATCTAAACTTTTTTAATATCGCTTCTTTACGCAGGAGTCATACAACACATTTACTTGATTGATTACAGTGATGATATACAACAAAAATGAAGAATCATATGATTATATTGGGGACGTGAAAAAGTTCTCACTGTTTTCTCGTGAAAATTAACGCTTTAAAAAAAACGGAATTGTCATTGGAAGTATTGTCCATCGCCAGCGATTACTTTCTCTCATATTTCTAGTAGCATAATAATACCATCTCAAAGAACGATTTATTTTGTTTTTTCTTATTCTTCAGCCTTATTTTCTCCATTGCTGGATAAAGGCCTCTTCCAAACGTCTCCATTCCTTACTATCACCCGCTTTCATCATCCATGTTTTACCGGTAATAGAGGCGATGTCATCGACTCATCTTTTCTGTGGCCTTCCAGCACTCTTTGCCCATGGTCTCTATTTTATTGTTCTGGGTGTCCACTTGTCATCATTTTGTCTCGCCAAGTGTCCTGACCACTGCCATTTTAATTTCGCTGCACGATTCATGATATCCACGACTCCGGTTCGGCGCCTTATTTCTCAACGAATTTTTTGGCATCTTCATAAGAATGGAGGTGCTGCTCATCCAGGCCGTGAGTCATCAAATAGAACAAGTGATAATTCAATGTCCAGTAAATACGGTGAATGGGGCAGGACTTTCATTTGAGCATTTCCAAGTATGTTTTGATCAAGCGTTGTCATGCTGCAAAATTACGTTGTTGGGTTTAAGGACCTCATAATACACTACACCCAGTTGATCATAAGTGCAATAAGTGCATAAATGCTGAATACTATGTGCTTCAGCTGCAGATTTTTTTGAAAAAAGTATTGTAGTAAAATTTACCGAAAATACTTTTTTTTTGGCACGAAATTTGACAAGTTGAACACCATGAAATAATTTAGTTAATACTTGATATTGGCATTCAAGCCTAATGTTGAAGTTTCACGATAAAGTCATCTGTGGTATTGCCCGATGTAAAAAGGCTAAAATAACACCATATTTTGCAAAACAGCAAAAATTCATTCAAGTTCCTATTATTTTTAACCTTAACTCCCAATATTTTTCTATCATTTTAAGTTGAATCGCAACGTATAAAGTTAATCAAATACAGCTGTGACTACATCGAATGCCCATAACTTTGTATGTTATTTGTCGTATTAGTGCTTGATCAAAGATAAAGCGCATAAGGTGTTATTTTTACCATGAAATGCATTTTATTGCATCTGACAGTACCAATCCTATAAAGAGAGAGTTTCAAAGTGAATTACAAAACAATGGGACACATAGGTGACCTTCCAGCCGAGACATCGTGGTATTATATCCAGACTTAACTCATTTAAGCCTGAGTATTTAAGTAAATTAAATATTTGTATAAAAATACTGGAATTTACGTTCGTTGTGGAGACGTTCATGAAAATTGATACTTAGTAATTTAAGCGGCCATTTTCAACGAATTGTACATAGCTTACTATTAAAAAATGAAAATCAAGTTAGGGTAGAGTGTTCGAACCTTGGACCTCTTTTCTGTGAGTCAACAATACTAGCTACGGGACCACAGCCCGATTTAATTAAAGATGCGCGTATTTATATATATTCAAACATGGACATATGCCGAATTTTACACAGTGTGTTAAAAAATCACTTAAACCTGCCAATGACAGATCAGCCAATGCCGAGATTTTTTTCTTAAAAATAATGTTTGTAATATTTGTTCTAGTATCTATCAAATTAATTATATATGTTAAATACTTATTAAATCCACGTTTGACGCGAAAGCGGAGCTCACGTGCATCCGTCCAAGTCAGGTTCGCTTCCCGTAAATCGAATTGGAACTGCTGACAAACTGTCAGTCGTGAATGTCCACGACCACAAAACTTAATGCCTTATAACGTATGTAAGCGTCATCAAGGCTCAAGGAGGCATTCACAGTGTATGGCTTTAAACCAGCCAATGACATGTCCCAAGCCATGTACATCACTATGTAGACCTTCATTTTACTGCTCTTAAATGATATGAATTCCTGTTGTAATATGCTTATAGATAAATGGCTAGAAAAATAACATAACGCGGACGCAAGAGGTTAAAACACTTTTATTATATTATTTCTTTCTGACTGTCAAATACCACTGTCAAAGGCGCGCCAGGTATTTTGATCTCCAACTTGTCTTTGTACTTGATTTAAAGATCAATCATGTCTTTAATATTCAGGATATTCAAATTTTAAGTATAATTTTCATTTTCATTTTTATCGCGGGAAGGAATGTATAAATAAAAACAAACGAGAAAAAACTATATTTTTCTCTGTGGTTTGCGGTTTGAAGGGTCAATGTCAGATTACATATTTTTCTTATCACCATTTTATAGAGGGTCAATTAAAAAACTGGAATATTTTTCAATTTTAAATTTGTAATTTTATATCTTGAAATATATTCTTATGTGTGTTTTAATAAAAACAATGAACATATATTTCATTTATAAGTTGTTTAACACATAGAGAAGGGTGCTCTGGAGTGCGTATTTTTCGGTTTTGTGTCTATTTCTAGAAATAAACACTTATAGAGCCAAGCCACAGATCTTTTGTTGTGTGATTCGTTTATTGGACCGCTTGACCATGTAAAAACATTTTTTAAATTAAATGAAATATTACTTTGGGACTTCCTCGTTCAAAAAACAGTCAATATTATACCTACAAACAAACAAAACATCACGCCGTTTTCCCCTAGGAGTAGGCAGAGAGGATAGAACGCAATATCACTATATCTTTGCATACAGACCTCGCTTCCTCTACATTTTTGCATAGTTTATAACTTTAAACTGTATCTAATATATATTTTACATACCTACATCCATTATACCTATAAACTATATAAAATGCTCTAGTCTAACTGATTACATCATTGAATTATATATCAATCTATTCGAAAAGATTTCATTTGACATTAAAATTTTGTCGATTCATCACACGACTTGGAATTATTTGGGAAAGATCTTTTATTTATTTTTTATTACATTTTTTTTGCACCACAACAGCCCAGGAGGCCTAATTACAATAGTGGATTACCTCACAGAGCACCCAGGCTTGAGAAAAATCACATTTTAATTTTTGTGTTCTCACCGGGAATCAAACCCGGAACCTTCCGTGCGTGAGTCAAGCGTCTTGACCTCTACACCACGGAGACCACTTTTCGTAGATCTCTTCGCGACTAAACAGTGTAGGATGAAGTTGGATTGGCATGGTTTAGCTCTAAGTCTTATGTCTTTCATTTTTATGAATATATTGTATACCATTATTGTTTTGCCCTTGTTTGTCTTTGCAACATAGTTTTATGTTCTTTTTGTTCAGTTTCTTGCATTCATGTTTCTTCATGTAACTGTTGTTATTTGCTTAGACAGTAAAAAAAATAATATTTTGTTCAAATATCCGAGCACCCGACACACTCTCCATATATGGCAGTTTTTTTTTTAACGAAAGGATATTTTATTTTATGATTTGTAATATGTGTTAAATGGTACCATATTTTTATGTTACGATTTTTGAACAAAGAATCCAATGAATTAATAAATAATTATCGAAACTATGAAAAACCTCAAGCAACGTAGTTAAACAGGTTGGTTACTAAAAATGGCTAGATACCCAAATCATCATATCGATAAATTGAGTTAAAAAGCTAAAAAGTCTCGCGCATGGTGGAAGAATATCGTATTCAAGGAACATTTCCAAAGTTTGCACTCGAGAGAGTAACACCTAAATGATAAAAAGTTTTCGATAGCTAAAAGGGGCGATAAATTAATGTTGTGACACTCTAAAAGTTTGAGAAGTCCGCGAGGATAGATTTATGGTATTAATGTACTCTCGGGGTCACCATTTAATCGATTTATTTTAAACTCTTTTGGGAATCGCCAGCAGTTTGTGATACTTTGCTCCCAAGTCCCGAGACAGGGAAGATTCGAAACTAAGTTGAAGATGAAAAGTTAATGGAATCACAATATCATACTCTTTGGAATTTAATCACTTCATAAATTTTATTCTCCTCTTTTACAATTTAATTACGAAAATATGACTTTTCGCTCCTTTAATAATAAACTGAAATAACTAAAAAATCATGATTGTTGGGAAATTGCAGTTAAAGTTTTGCAAGTTTGGCGTCAACTATGTTTTGAAGAATATTTTTAAATATGGACATTCTACAGAGATGTAAAGGTGTTTCACGCATTGTGAATAAAATATTCTTTCAATTTATATTTATAAATATCTAGTGTTAAGCATATTTTATAAGATATTTAAGTTTAAAAATATTATTAGTGACTTAGTTCTGTTTTTGATTAAAAAGAAAAATTATTTTTAAATTTCGACTTAACACAAAACTTATTATTACAGTTTTGTTTTAAAAAAACTGATATTATGTATTAAACTTTAGGATATAATGTACTTTATTAGTAAAATATAAAATGACAATATTTGACTTTAGGAGTTATTACTGTTTAACACTAACAAAAAAGTCAATTATTATAATAACTTAGGGTTAATTCTATTTAATGTTAAATCAATGATAAAATTATGAATTGATCTGTAATTTAAGGTACCTATATAAAAAGTTAGGGGCTTAGAATATAATAACCTGACTACTAACTTGTAAATATCTTTACAAATAAATTTAATAACTAAATATAATAAGAAACACATTTTATTTTTATAATAATTTTATTGAAATCTTAATACAAAATCAACAAAAAATAATTAAAAATGAACTTTGCTTAGCATTATAAAAGACCATTATTATTTTTTTTATAATAGCAGTCTTGTTCTCTTATATTATTATATTATTATCTTAATAATATTGAGATCACTTAGGAATGCAGCAGTTATAATCACAATCAGTAAATAATATTTCTCTTAGAACTCTGTAATATTGACAGTAATGAAACAATAATTTTATTTAAAATGACTGACTGACTGATCTATCGGGCTCAAATTTGGCATACAGATAGCAGTTATGATGACGTAGGTATCCGTTAAGTAGGGATATTTGAAAATTGCCGCGGGGTCGGGTATTACGTATTAGTAATATTATAATATTCATTGGCAGAAACGAGATCAAAAATAATTCTTAAGAATAGATTTAAAAAATAATCAATAAACATTTAGTAAAAAAAATCCGAATTTTAATAAGATGTCGTTATTTTTTATATGATTGTGATTACATTTTATTAAGGATGTCAATCACAAACCAGTATGTAACGATATCTTATTAAAAAATGGAATTATAAAAATTTGCGTAAAATGAGGGGATTAATCCTTTAGTTATTAACTCTTTTAAGTCCTTCTTTTTATTTGCGCTTAGTTCCTGTTTTTTAGAATATACTTGTTTAATCGTTATTTCTTCGAGAGGTATCATTTTCTTTCGTTTATTTCTAACGTTCACTTCTTTATACTCACTGTCATAATAAGACGTTTTGTAACAAAATGTAAATGGATCGCTTTTAGTAATTTTTAAATGTTTGATTTCATTCCACATAACATTTTGACCATTTGTGTTGGTACTGAAATTATACCCCCACTCCTCTTGTAACTCTTATAAATTTGAGAATGAGTTGAAACTCATTTCATGAACACTTGTAGCTGGACTACTCTTTTTTGCGTTTTTGATTAAGGCAATATACTGGTCTGGAGTGTAAATAGGTCCAGACTTGAGATTTTTCTTGACCTCTTTTTCTATAAGACTGTGTACACTATCGGCCTCATTTTGGGTGTGGCCCCTAATTAAAAATTTATGAGTTATACTGTTTATGTTTAAATAATACACAGCATACATATATAAGGTTGCAATGAACTCATTCTTGTTCTGTCCACAGCAATTGTCGGAGTAGAATATTATGTTTTTCGCAGCTTCTCCATCAGAACTAATGCCTTTCAAATATTCCCAGACACACGACCCAATCTCAATCGCTCCTCTTTTTGCATCTGACTCAGTCCAGAAATAACAGTAAACATTGTCATATGCATGTTTGCCTTCTTTATTATTGAGTTCGGTCAATGTCAGGTTGTAACTGTTCAACTTGCTTTTATAATAAAAAGCCGAAGTGTCACCTCTGAGACATTGCAATACCGCTTCTAAATCGTAAATTACGACTTTATTTTCATTGTTTACATTTCTCCTGTCATTCAATTTCTCCTTCATACTTAGTTCTTTCTCTTTAAGATGTATTTGATACTTTTCTTCTTCTTTTTCTTTTTCATTACCATTTAAGTTTGCATAGGCAACACATTGGTCGCATTGGTCTTTTTTTGGTTTGTGAAAACTTAAATTAAACTCTGTTGTAAAAATTTTATAGTAAGAAATGTAGTTACCAACCTCTTTATTATTTTTAGTTTGCAATCCTGTAAAGTCTCTGTACAAATCTTTAATTGTCTTACCTCCTTCAATATACTCTCTTGTACTGTGAGCTCTAACATAGTGTCCTTCTATTCGAGGAATAGATTCAATGTGTTTTCTGATTTCAGCTAATAATTCAGGATCCAATTTTTTGTTATTGCCATGTTTGCCACGTTTCTCCTCTATGAAGCCCATCTCATTTGTGTTCGTTATGATGGTGTAAATCATTCTATCACTGATATCTAAAGTACTTAAACTAAAAAAAAGTTTTGCACACTCTAATTCTATTATTGTCCAGTGTCAAGTAGAACGCCTTATTGGGGCGACGGGGAGTTTGGGCGTTAGTATATTTATATTGAGGTTCTATATCAACCATACAAGTTTTTGTGAATGCTCTTTGCTTATTTAAATCACCAAGTTGCCAAAATTTATCAAAAATTTCATATCTTCCCTGAGTGTCTATTTTGTCTATGCATTTTAATTTACACTTCTCATTACAGGGAGTCTTGAGACAACGTGAGGGCTTATTTTTGCGAGTTTTAGACATTGACACATAAGCTCTTCCTTCGTTACGCATCTTTTTTACTCTGTTTTGTCTCCATTTAGCAGGATTTTTTACCCTTTTAAGACCTCTTTTTTTTAAGCTCTGTGTTGCAGTGTCAATATCAGAGCTTGAAGAATCCGAGCATGATGGAATTAGGAAATTCTTTTTTCTGTGCTGAGAAATCTTTCCGAATCTGTCCTCAAAATCGAAATTAGGATCATCCACGTCGTCATCTAAGTCGCTTTCATCAGTGTACATAGGAGAATAAATGGTTATTGAAGAGTTCATCGCACAAGATCTTCGTATTCGTGAACCAGTGGCATTCGAAGTCTAAAAGAGGAATATTTTTATTAATTAATTAAATAAGAAATAAATTAAAAGAGAAAATTAATTAATTATTTCATATTATATCACATACATCAGATCTGTAATCGCTTCGCTCTGTATTCTCCATACTATTATCTTCTTCTAATTCAGTAGCCGTGCGTATAATGGCTGAAGCTAAGTGACCCTGTGACTTGCCGCTCTCTCCAGTTGGCTCGGTTGAAATTTCTTGAGATGAATTCGAAGACGAAGACGACGACGATGATGAGGACGACGACGAGGACGAGCATGGTGAACTTGAAGAAGAAGAAATCCGTCTCGACGGTAGCTTCATTTCTTCAACTACCTTGGTATTTTCTTTCTCGTCTTCATACGAAAAGCTGTCACTGTCGTACTCCGGTACAAGATTTATTTTGATTTCAATGTTAGGCCGCGATTTATTTATCGACACTTCAGTTTCAACCGAGGTACATAGTTGAGGATCCTGTAATTTTGTTTAAGTAAGTTATCGATGGTAATTTATGGAATTAATTATCATAATACGAGCAGAAAAAGTGGCAACATTTAACTTACATCGTTCTGGGGGGAATCCCGCATAGGGTGTAGCTCGTCTTTTTCTGTTGGTTTCTGGAAAATAGTTAGGTATTTAGTATTGGTAATAATATAATACAATAAGTGAACACAAAAATATCAGATTTTGCATTAAGTAAAACCTTACTTCTGTATCGTTTGAATGACTTTCATTTATTGTTAAATTATTTATAATCAACGAAGATCCACTGTCGCACAGGTTCACATTTTTACTTTTAGGCAGCTGAAAAAATAATAAATTTTTATACATTGTGCCCATGTTAAGCGAGCTACTCACACACCTGCCGCAGGGACTGTTGTCCCTACCGGTAGGACTAAACTTACATTAAATACATTAAATTTTACTTAGTCCTACCGGTGGGGACAATAACTTACTGGTAGGGCTACGTGTAACGGGCCAGATTGTCTCTGCGGCAGGTGTGTGAGTAGCACGCTTTAAATGAAAAAAAAACGTAGGTATTTAATTACTTACTGCGTCGTTATCAATATTCGATAAGGTTTCTCCAGGCGTTGAATTAGAGACTTTTTCCCTTTCAGAAATTTCGGATGATTGGACTAAGCCCATAATTTTTCGGATTCGCAATGACATTTTTATCTAAAACAGAAACAAATTAAATTATGCTAAAGAACATTCACATCACTTTTTAAAATAAACTGCATGAAATGATAATCAAACTATTTTTTATTATTATTTTTAACAATAAACCGATGTAAACTATAATGACTCAAACTAATTGTACTTCTTTTAGAAATAAAATGCAACAAGTCTGATTAGTGTTTCAAATCTATCGTAGTTTTTAATAAAAAAATGAGTTAAGTCTAAGTAGTTCAATATTATTTATACGATTTAAAAAAATAAAGAGGAACAAGTCTCAAAAACACGATTTATAATTAAAATAATTATGAATTATTTCCTTACCTTTTAATCATAAAATGAAATAATAGATATTCGTCCACGGGAACAAGGATTCACTTTGAACACTGTCGGCGTAACACTGATTCGTCGCGTGATGTGAATCCCGAAGGAAGCGGCCGAGTAAATCAAAAAGAGATGGACGATCTTCTATCTCGCTTGTATAGCTTTAAATAAGGAGCCTGTTGAACTGTACTTATTCTTTTCACGCGTTTAATTCGTTTTATTGTAAAATCTCGTTTTACCTATTTTTTGAGTTAATTCGGTTTATTTTTAAAGGAGCGTTTTGATGTATCTGCGTTCTTTTAAAGACTCTTGTAATATTATAGATTGTAATAATTTAAGGCGTTTCATTCATTATTCATTATTCAATGTTCGCTCCCTAGTTGGAGCATACGGTGTCCACAAAGATCCTCCAAGCATTTCTGTCGGCTGCCAGCTTCTGCGCATCCTCCCAAGTCAGGTTTGTGTCCCGTATGTCTGACACTAACTGCCGACAAACATTAAACAGTGGACATCCAGGACGTCAAGAACCTGATGCCTTGTAAAGTAGGCAAGCGTGGTTAAGGCTCTCAGGAGGTATCCGCAATTTTAGGCAATTTTAGGTTATTTTAGGCGTTTAGTAATTTATTAATAACAAAATACTTTACCACCCAACAAACAATTATGAAGACAGCTTAAAGCTTCGAGTTGAAGGAAACGCAAAACGATAAAACTGGTTACGGTTGTAATTTTCGTTCTTCTTCGATCTTATGTGCATTGTGCGATTATCTTATACGATTACTATGTGCATTGTGATTGTGGAAATAAATTGATGCCAATAATGCCCGTGTTTTCAGTAATGATAGTAACATATATATCGCGCAATTGATCCCTAATTAATGTACTTCAATATTATTAATTGAATATTTATGACAAATATGTATATGAGTAAAATACGGTTGAAGTATGATTTATAGGTTCGATCTTAACCATCACGCCGGTTTTTAGGCAGAGAAGATGGAGCATTACACCACCATGTCTTTAGACGTATACTTTGCTTCCTCTACATACATAATACAATTTTTAAGCGTGTATACCGTTATTCTGGCTTTTAATAGTCCATTTTTTAAAATAAATCACTATCGTATCCATCGACGTTTGCATAGTTAATATTTAAAAAATAAATAAACGAGTTTTATTGGCATAAGAATATAACCTCTTTTTTTAACAATATCTTTTGACATATCTTAAGGTTCATTGTTTCAAAATATTGTATGAGTTTAAATTACAATAAATCCTTGAATTTCCTTTTGCTTTTAGGATAATGTTTATTTTCCATCGGATTCAATTATTTTAATTTTTTTTTTTTTTTTTTAATATTGTTTAAATCTTGTAGCTAACAAAATGCAATTATTGTTGACTCCACGCGAAAGTTTGGAAGCTTTATATAATTTTAATAAATAATGTTATTTGTATTCGCGTATTAAAAGGGGAAAAGTAAACATAATAACTAACCATATAGAAGGATGATCAAACAAAAAGTGGAAACACGTGTTTTAAAAACAAAATTTTATTTACCTGAATCTGTTTTCTCTCGTTTTATTTATAAACAGTAAACAAATTGTTTGTAAACGAAACGAAAATCTAATTCTAAATAATTAATAAACTTTTTTTTTATTTCGAAGCTCTGAAAATTTAGATACAGAACATACAATTTCACGTGAATCATTAATTAAAATTTACCCAACCATTTCTTTAAGTAACATTTCGTCGCTAAAGCGGCAACATGACCAATCTCATGTTTTTTACGAGATTAAGATAAGTATGTAAAAAGCTTTGTAGCTTTCTGATTCTGAAAGAAGCGCCACAAATCGACTCATATTAACATAACACAAATTTTCTAGACAACATGACGTTTATCTTATTCAGTTTTTTGTCTTTCATAAAATGCAATGCGTCATTACTACGTCCCATGTCGTGAACGATTTGCAATACTTTAAAATATAAAACTTGTTTTTTAACTCATGAGAATACACGGAAAACATAATATAAAATAGGTATTTGAATGAATCGCTCGTATATCAAAGCTAAAAAAGGTAGTTTATAAAGTAGTCTATAAATTTAGCCAGAAATACCGTTGTAATATTTTTAATGGTTAGATAAATATCTTATAATTTCCAATAACATAGGGTTCAATACTTTTTAATATCTTTTTTATTGAGTCAGCCGTATTTTCACATGATTTTTAATATTTGCTTCCAGTATTTCCTCCAAAGCATTCAATGTCTTCTCAAGAATCGTATTCGCCAACTTGAGTCACCCCATATGAAATAAATATTTGAAAACTAATATTATTTTATGATCACGGGTGCGGCGATTTTTCTCCCGGACGGAAGATAAATTGAATGAGCCTGGGCAGATATTACGAGATATTTATTGCCCAAAGCCTTTAAACTATGGTCCATAAAGTGAACCCCAATATTTTAATATACCGAGCGATGCATTTTACATATGTACACACTCTTACAAAGGTTGAATAGTATGTATCGTACGTACATGTCAGAAGTGAAGAAAAGTGGCATAATTTATTTACAAATAAATAGTGACGTACAACAGGGCCAGCTGCATTAAAAATCAATTTAATTAAAGTTAAATGACTATTACA